>NC_134021.1:21255000-21555000 GCF_040712315.1 Castanea sativa | reverse complement strand
AAGTGGGGCCGAGCTACGTTTATCCTCTTTCGTCTTCGGTCGCCCGCAATTATGGCGCCCTCTATCTCCTGGAAGTCTTTGGAAAGGGGGGTGTACCCAAGAATAAGGTGAGCAGCCCGGAGTTGTAGGTCTTCACTAACGAACACCTCGGAGCGAAGTACCCGGTTTAGATCTGCGACGTTACAGTGACTCAGACGAGGACGCACGTGTTGCTTATCTGCAAAAAAGACATCAATACAAACAAACTTGGTCAGATTTACATAGATGTTTAACAAATTTAAGCAAGTATGAATACGCTTTTCTGTGTGTGTGAGAAGTTGTGTTGTGGGAAGATTAATCCTACGGCATCGCACCTGGATCTCCCCACTGAACTGGGCAGTGGAGGCCGTTGTGCCAGTTCCCAGACACGATCAGGTAGTCGTCCTTCATGCCTTTGTTTGACTGGGGCGCAGGAGATTAGTCTAACAGTGCTGGACCGAGATTTAATGTAATAACCTACCTTAGAAAGTTTATGGGACTCATATAGAAACACGACATCGTGCCATGTGAGGTTTAAACCCATTTGCTCGTTTAGAGCATCTACGCTACCTAGAACTCTAAAAACGTTTGGGAGGCATTGATCGGGACACAACCGGTGGTTGCGAAGGTACTCCCTCATTACGGGTTTCATTGGAAGGGTCATCCCACCCTCTATGAAGGCTATCATAGGAATGATAACCTCTCCCTCCTTCTTAGAACCGGCCACAGCTGTTGCCGGGCAATATTCTAACCCTACGTCGCTGGGAATATGGTATTTGGCTCTAAAGCCTTCCATCCCAGCGGCGGAATCAACTAGACACTTAAACTTACCCATTAGAAAAGAACGAAAGGTTAAGAATAGGGGAGGGTGTTTACGAAGACAGCCGAGGACTTTATCCGAGGAGAAAAGGTTAAGAATAGAGAGAAAGCAAGAACTTACAAAGTTGAAGGTACAGGTTTCCACGGTTTTCTGCTGGTAAAGAATAATTGTTGTTGTTTTGATGGGATTGATCCCTGAAGACTTAAATGAAGGCGCAGGTTCCCGAAGCGTCACGACGTGCGAAAAGGCGGCCTCGAAATTATATTTGTCCCGCCTAAAATTTCATGGAGTGATGAGGGCCGTTGGATGTCCATCTCACCGTTAAACGTGAGGGACAAAATGTAACTGGCAGTAATAAATACGCGCGTTGTTCAAAATAAAACCGCCAAATGGCATACTCTGGGACGCGAAACGATTTCCACACGTGCCATTACTCGCAAAGTGAGTAGAGCAGGTTCTCGTCGGATCAAAACCCTATTTTTCTCCTCGGACGTTGAAAATTAGAGTTTTGAGGGGCTATTGTGGGGGGCAAAAAGATCCTGATGGGAACGTGGGCCTTGTGGGCCGTGTTAAGGAAGGCCGACCTGATTCTGGGTTTAGAAATTGTTAGTACTATGGGTCGGACCATGCGCCGAGGATCCGAAGATCCAGCCGAGGGTGACCTTATCCTCGGATAAATGTTGAAGAACTCGGGATTTTATAGTAAAGGTTGGGGAATGACACGGTCAAGACCAATGGTTAAAAAGGGGTGAACCCTAGAACGCCCCAGAAGCACCGGTGTTGAAGAAAAGTCAAAGATAAAGGCTGCTACCTCCACATTAAAGACCCCGCACCTACCCCCGGCCGCATTTATGGGAAGTGACACCCGAACAGAGGTTATAAACTTCTACTATTCAAAGGCGAAGGGAAATATCTAGCTAAGGGGAGATGGGGCAACACGTGTACAAAGTGTTCAAAAAGGAGTATTTAAGGAGGACTTAAAACAGAAACAGGACGGACTTTTTTGTAACCTAAAAAGAAAAGAAACAAAGAAAGATATAATATAAGAACAGCCCTTGGCTTACGTCCGAGGAGGCCAATTTGCAACATTCCTTGTTGTTTCCAATTATTTACCACCCTTAGTTTGTTATTTGATTCCCACCCATTTCTAATCTAGGTTTCAAGCCCACACTCTACAAATTCGTATTGTTTAAGGCTCGTTGGGCCTGAGCCCATAACTGTTCTTGGGTCCAGGTGCAATTGTGCACTTACAATAACCATATCTAAATTCATAATCCCAACATCCAATTGATAGAAACCACAAAGAACCCTTCTAATTTTTATAACCTCAGGTAGATAAGACAGCACATAAGGATCCATCTAATTATTCATTATTACTAGAGCATGATGCTCTGAGCTATCATCTTAGAGTATGGAATTATTTTCGCTAATTACAGGGGAATGGAGCAACAAGTGTGATTTGGAAGAGGATTTGTCAAAAATACAAGAAGCGTAGTGTCAATTTTTCGGGAAAAAAAAAAAAAAAAAAAAAGGAGAGAAGCGCAGTGTCAATGACCAAAATCACAAAAACACCCTTAAATTTTAAAAATGATCAAAATACACTTGAAATTTTCAAAATCACCAATATCCTTTTAAACCATTAAAATGCTCAAAAATATTCCTTAAGAACCTCAAATAAGAGTGCAAACATATATATATGTTTGCACTCTTATTTTGATTGTACTTGTTAGTAGAATTTTCAATAATTTTATTTTGATTATGTTTATTTTTAGGTTAATTTAGTTGTTTTGTAATAATATTTTAAAATAGTGAATTAAATTTTTTATTCAATATTAATATAATAAATTTTATATATGTTTTTTTTTTTTTTTTTATGAATCAAACGTGGAAAAATGCTTTCGGTAGAATTCTAAACAATAATAATAAAAAGTTAACATAAAATAATAATAATAATAAATAAATAAAACAGTTTTCACTAAAACATTTTTAAGATTCAAGAAAAAATTAATCACATCACCAACTAAGAGATTTAACCAGCTACAAACCATGTGCTGCTAAAAAAGAAGATCCAACTACAAAATTACTTTCTTATCTTATGAACTTTTATATTTCATGTAGATGTGGTAATTGCATAAGAGCATTCACAAGTGCCAAATTGCTATTTTTAATAACCAATATAACAAAAATGAGGCTGCAATAGTGGTGCTATTGCTAAAATTTTTAACACACTTGAATTACAGTGAACTGCCATCTATGGCAGTTCACTGCAACTTAAAGCTCAAATATATATATATATATATATATATATATATATATATATATATATATAATTATCTTCTCCCTGTAGCTCACCGTATTCAGTTTTTTTATCTTCTCCCTTTCCTCACCGAAACCCTCTCCCTTTGTCCAGTCGCCCAACTGCCACCGACCCAAGGCCCTAGCCTGAAATTTCTCTTCACCTCAACACTCCCTCTCATGGCTATCTCTCTCTCTCTCAAGCTCTTCTCTCTCTTCCCTTTCCTCTTGATATGGCTGTGGTGGCGGTGGTGGTGATGGTGTTTGATTTTGCCTTTGAGTTTGGTGGTTGTGGTGGTGGTTTGGTGTTTGGTGTTTGATTTTTTTTTTTTCTCTGCAGTGAACTACGTGACTGGCTGGTTGCTAAAGTTTTTGTGGATATTTTTTATTATTTTAATAAATTCTTTATATATTATTTTAATCAAAGTGGTAAAAAAAATGGATTGGGTTAACGGGCACTGTAAGGTGTCTCTTGACAACACACTTTTGGGATAATTTTTTGGTAACTTTTCAGCTTTTCAGCAGTTTTTCAATTTTTTGGCAATTTTTTTTATCTCTTTTGAAAAAAAATTAATAACTTATTCTCTATTTTTTTTGAGTGAAGCACAAAAAAGGAGACGTTAATAAGCACGGTGCTTCTTAACATGATACAAAAAAAAAAATTATAGATGTTGGTTGTGTTATAAAGTAATATATTAAAATAAATAAAATAAAATTTTGAGACGTTATAATTTTTTTTTTTTTGTACAATACACTGGATCTCAATCGGTGAAACTTGGCTTTTAAGTTGTTAGACTTGCACTTCCAATAGCGGTAATTCATGGAACTTCGCGCTGGAGTACACATTCATGTTCTGGAATGTGAGAGTTGGCAGCAGTTGGGGTACTAGTCACAACTCACAACCAATAACCACAAGGACTTACGGCCCCTACTACCAGTTACCAGTAATGCAAATGGAGCTACCATTTTTTTTTTTTTTTTAATGATATGAGATATCAATTAAAAAAAAAAAGATTCATGGCCCCTACTAGATACAGTGAGAACTGACTTTTTAGAGAGTTAGAAGTGAAGAGAAGAGAAATGTCACTCTCATCACATTTTCATAACAAATTTGAAGTGTCTAAATTATTACTAGTTTTAATTTTAAATGTTAAAAAGTAATAAATGCCACTTAAAATTTATTATAAATATATTGTTACCATGAATTTCTCAAGCTCGAAATTTACGCAAATTGAGAGGCGCTGCACGCTAAAAACCGTTGGACCAAGCAAACCGCAAAGGTCAAGAATCAACGTATAATAATTGTTTGAAGAATGAAACTGATTCATTGAACGCCTGCCCAGACCCAATACCAAATCAAAGATTCCTTTGATGTCCAGTCCTATATAATGTCAAACTCAAACTTCTTGTCCTTCCTTAAATTAAATGTGGTCTTCGCATCTAATAATATAAATATTGCTCGAAGTTAATTACTTAATAAATTAATGAAAATTTAGGGGTAGTTGATAATGGAAGGAGCACCGAATGTGGTACAAGAGATGGGGAGGAATGGTCTCTGTCAAAACTGGTAAAACAGAAGAGGCATGTGAGGCTGCGGTGGTCTCCCCCAATTAAATGAGAAAACTGTGCCTTCCCAAAAAAAGTGAGGCTCCACGTACAAAGCAAACTGCGGACATGGTGGGACATGGGGGACAACAAGACAGGACCCATTTACTTGCATCACTAGCACATGCCTGCTGCCTCAGTCATATAGAAAACAACAAAAGCCACCATGTGCTCCCTCGTGTCAATAACTCATCACCCATTCATTTGCAAGAATTGGATCCTTTGGGACTCAATCTATTCCATCCATTCTATGATAGGGTCCTGTTTCTTATAAGATTTATACTAAACTCTACTATGAATTTAATTAGTAAAACCTACCAATAATATGAAATGATAAACCAAAATGCCATCATACTCCGAGAATACTTAATAATTTTCCATATAAAATCGCTCTAATTTGGACAGAGATGGAGGGTCCAAACCCTTAAAAAGGTATAAACCAAATAATTAATCGTGACAATGATCTCTTTGCCTTGCAAAATGAATTAAATAGTAAAAGTAAAGATGATGATTTATCAGCAGAGCACAAGGGAACAAAATTTGCATGATAGAAAATTGAATATATTAATAGGAAACATGGAAAATTCGAAGGTACAAGCTGATGCTGATAGAAAATTTTTAACCATGACATAAAAGAAGGTACAAGCTGATGCTGATATTAAATTATGTTTACCATGACATTAAAGGAGCAGGACCACAAAATTCAATTAAGCATAAGCCAAATTCCATTTCAACTGGAACAAATTAGGTTACCGCTAACACAGGAACGACAACCCACCATACAATCCACTCAACCCTCTAAAATGCATGAAGATCTAACCAGCAATCATTGTTGCAGCTCCTGTTGTTGCAGCAGCATCAGCTTCTATTATCTATACACCATTCATAGCAGTATCTGGATGGCCTGTATTGCCATCTTCCAGATTCTTGCCGTTGACTTGAGTTCTCTGCCTCTGGAAACAATGTAATGCTTATCTAAGTCACAGCTTAACACAAACATGTTTCAATTATAATAACTTTTTTTTTATCAGTAATTACACACCCGATGGTTATTGAACCCACAACCTTAACCTTAACCTCAACCTTACTCTTACGAGAAGAGGAGGTGCCATTTGAGGTTAGAGATAATTGGCTTCAACTTCAATTGTGATAACATATAAAAAAAATAAAACTGATTCACTATACCCGATCAGTAGGGTCTCCTGAGTTCCCATTCAAGAGCTTGTGATTCTCTTCTTTGTTCCTGCTATCCTTGTCTTTAGAAGTCAAGGGTAACAATAATGATGCTCCACTTGTCCGATCAGGCATTTCTGCAGTAACAACACAAGTCAATGAAACTGCCCAAAGACTGTCAACCAAGAATTTTAGTAATAACAGTGGCAGATTCCTAACCTGGCAATTTCTTGTCTATAAAGAACACAACCAAATTAACAGTATACCTGCAGGGGAATCATAGAGAGAACTGTGAACAAAATGTAAATTTTATTCAGAAAATGTAGAAGTTTATAAAGATGAAAGAGGACCATACCATGCAACAACAACATCAACCGTGTAATGTTTGCGGGATGCTATGATCAAGAAACTCTGGATCACAGCAAGTAACCAAGCAAACTGTTTTATAAACCTGCAATGATGCATAATAAAAATTTAAGATCAGTTGGAACCACATATCACCAAGATAGCATTTGGTCAGGTAGCATTGTGAAGTTAGATTTAAACAAGTCAAACAAAACTAAAAACAGCGGTCACAATCTCTACCCAGAGAGTCAGAGACAATCAGCTAGCTTAGAAGTCAAACTGGGTTCATCAATATTTATAAGTCGAACTTTACCTTCGCGTGCCATATTTCTGGTATGTGCGCACAAAGACTAGAGTAAAAATCATGTGTGATGAAAAAATCAAATCACCACAACCATACACTATCCCCCGAGGAACTGCATTTTCAATAAACAAAATGAGCACAAATACGTACTATTTCCTAGCATTAAGGCAAAGTACTTCAGTAGTACAAGAGTCACTCACAATTAATCAATAGGACTTCAAGTGCACTATCAGGACGAGGCAGTGTGGCAAGTTTTGAACCCTTCATAACGTAGCAAGAGGTTATTTACTACTAGCAGGGGAAAAATTAAAAATGACTGCACAATTTCCAAAATGAGCCCTTCAATTCAGAGCAACTTATGGTACAAAAAGAGTCTACCTCACGACAATGATAGTTTGGACCAGGAAGTTGGGTAGAATAGAATGTGAAGATCCGTAGAATTTGAGAAGCCTGTGCAGCAAATAAATACACAAACCAACCATCAGAAGACATTCAAGCATCACTTTCATAAATTATATCTTCTCAAGAGGATTAATAAACCCAAGAATTGACTAATCCATCACCATCCCACCCCTGCTACCACCACAAGTAAAAAATGCACACAAAAAAAAAATAATAATAATAAATTAAGCCTGAGATCATCAAAGCAGGAGTTTGCCTTTAGTTAGCAATCTTTGCTCATTATAACAAATTGGTTCAATACAGTCACTTCACAATTTATATAACGTATCATTTGGCTAACCAAGCATGGATTTAGCATTACTCAAATGCAAAAATGCATCATGATATCAATTAATGTTGCTGAAAGTACAAATATCAACTGATAAGAAAAAAGGCTAAAAAAATGGTCCACTTCTAAAATTGATAAACAATATTCATTATTTTTTATGAGTAATGAACATTAATCATCAAATTGATAAAAAATATAGCAATTATGTAATGGTGTACCCCACATAAATACCTACCAGAAACTCTCTTGCCAAACAACCCACATTACTGACCGCTAGGAGGTCATCCATAAAAATTCAAACTATCAAAGGATTAGCCTACGTGGAAATTACAAGTCTCTAGTATATATTGAAATGTTTTCTCCTTAATAATTTGGATAATGCAAATTTTGAAAATCAATTACCACCTCACTTCTATTTCTTTAGTGAATAAGGTGAAATCCATACATAGGAGAACCAACTTTCTACACCTAACATTAAAGATAGAGCTGGTAAACCAAAAAATAAAAGAACATCTAGCAAGCATAGGAGATTACACAAGCATAAGAACTGAGCTATAATTCTGGTTCAAGTGCTTATATAGAATGATGCATAGGATTGACTCACTATTTTTTTTTTCAATAATAAAAAAGGCAAACTCAAGAGCCAATGAAATGTTGATAATTTTTTCAATAATTTTTTTTCCTTCTAAAAACAAGTTTATTTACAAATGTAAAATTTAATTAGTAATGTTCCAAATTGTCATGCAACTATGAATAACAATATTATCTTATCAATGATTCTACATTACCATCAAGATATAGACAACACAAAAGAATACTTAATATAACTGCCACTTACAACTAAAAATGCTAGAACCCTGCACCAAAGTAAAACTGTATAGATCCTTTTGCCCTTCAAAATAAACGGATGGAAAGTCCACTGCAAAAGAACATTCACATTATTAGGATTTTTTTTTTTTTGGAAAACACAGTAAAAGTGATTCTGTACAATTGAAACTGAAAGGGAAATAAACCTTAGTGAAAGAAGATATGGCATACTTAAGAAATGGGTAGCAACAATAGGACATTATTTAACAATCACCAAAGTTATAAGCAGCCCAGACAGTGAATTAATTAGACAAAAATCCAGGCAAATTTAAAGCATTTAACAACTATATAATGAGAACCACTAGAAATGACAAATTACATGCATGACTAAAACAATATTATCTGAATCATAACATGAGGTGCTTCTTATCCTAGCTTTCAGAATCGACTCAAAAAGAATAATATAGCAGAAGAGCCTCCTTTATATAATCAAATAATATCCAAAAGTATTTTATATAAACAATTCAAAGGAATTTTTTACAAAACCTTTTGAGCAAGAACTACGCTTCTTAAGAATAACATAGCATGCACATCAACTATAAGAATGTGATGAAGGGTGAGGTCATGGGTTCAAATAACTTATTAGGTGCATGTATAATTTACAAATAAATAGTGCACATTCCTAATAAACCGATTTGCCTAACTTTATAGAACAAAGAAGGCAACAGGAAAATCAATAGTCTCGTGGAGGCAATGAGAAAGGCATATTGCAGGAGGTACGTGAGTTGCTTATCAAAAAATAGTAAGCACTGAATTTAAATGTACAAAATTTAGCATGTTGTCTTCCATTAATCCTAATTCCAGATGCAACAAAGAAAGAACATAATTCAATGGAAACAGTTTCAACACTCTAGAATACAGCTCTTCAAACAGGAAAAGAATGGTTACAGATGCAGCCATACAAAGATATATAACCAAGATAGCAAAGACAACAGCAAAGCCTTACCAAGAAGAAAGATATAAAAATGAGGGTGAATAAAGTCTCACTGATATAAGCTTTGTCTTTCCCAAGTTCCTATTTTCACATAAAGATTAAATATAAGAAAAGAATTCTACAATAAGAAGTACATTACACAAACCGGGAGAAAAAAGAGAACAAATTGATACAGACCGGAAGAAGAAGAAACCCAATATCCTGAAGTAATGGCCCTGGCCGATGTAGATAATGAACTCCTCGAGCAGCCAGACCATGTATGTACTGTAAAAAGAAGTATACGTCACTTATTAGGCATATATAAAAGAACAAAACAGCATAACAATTCAAACAAGAAGAACCACACAAAAACAAAGCTTTGAGGAAGGGTGGAGAAATCAAGGACTTGGGTTTTCTCGTACATACATTCAACTTAGTAGCTATAAAGAAGTTTATTAAAAAAAAAATAGTTGCTATAAAGAGTACCATATTCAAACACACTAACAAATAACCAATGCCAAACTAATTAAGCGTACCCAAATGAAGAAAAAAATTTAAATTAATTAAGACACCAAGGCCATTTACCAGATAGGAACTTTACCTTGCACTAAAAAGAGCATAGATCATCTTTAATAATTATTTAAAAAAAAAGTACCATAACCTTTTACCGGTTCTTTCACTTCCTTTATTGTCTTTATAGAGAACAAGGAGGACATGATCCATCCTCTCAACACTAAAATCCAAACAAACACAAATGCAACTTTAATGTTCATTCCCACAAACAAATCCAAGCAAGCCTATCTGAAATAAACCCCAAAACATGACCAACAAGCTCACTAGTCACTATTCTCCTCGTACAAGTGTGAAAAAGGAGTTGAGGTTTAAATCCTCCAACCCCAACCAAAAAAAAAAAGAGGAAGCTAATTTAAACAATAATAGCAAAATAGAAATTGAATTCATAAAATTATGGAGCAAAGGATCAAAATAGTTGAACCTGAAAAATAAGACCGGCAAGAAGGTATTTCCAATTCTCGGCAAGAAGGGTGATCTCTGCTGTTACCTCTGCACAAACTCTTTTCCACAGCTTCTCATCCATAACAGTAACAAAACCCAGATCAATCAATTAATTAATTTAAATTTAAATAAAAAAAGAAAAAGAAAAAAAGAACAAGATTGCATAATTGTGCAAAACATAGTACAAAACAAAGAGGGTAACGAGAGAACCAACCAACCTTTGAAGCTTCGCGACCAATGTAAAGCGTCATCGTATTTGTGTGTAACAACTACTTCCATATTACTTCACGACCAAACCAATGAGGTCAACATCATTCATCACCCGAAAATCAAACAATAAAAACTTTCTTCAATTACAGTCTATCGTTAAATCACGCTTATATCAAGTATCAACCTTAAACAACTTCCTCCGAAAACCCCAAAAATAAATTTAATTTAATTTTCCCCCCTCTTTTTCTTCTTAGAAAATCAAAATCGGCCAAGACGCAGCGTTTTGGATGGTATGGTGAACCAGATCCTCAAAGATTGGAGATCTGATTTTAGAAAGGAAGAAGATCACAAAGTCGACGCAATAAAAATTAAAAAAAAAAAACAACAACAACAACAACGATGAGAGAGTTTTAAGTGGCAAGAGGGGTTAGACTTAATAGAGCAACGCGTTATTTTGATAATCGATAATTGAAATTAAAAAAGAGACCCTCTCTCTCTCTCTGTGATTCTGATTCCTGTTTCTCTTTGGTCTCTCTCTTTCTCTTTCTCTCTCTCTGACTCGTGGGGCACGCGAGTTGTACACGGAGAGACAGTTGAGAGAAGGGAACTGAAAAGGGAGGGCTTTTTATCTTTGATTTTGGTTTTTTTTTTTTTTTTTTCAACAGTTAGAATTGGAAACCAAATGAAAAGCCCTCTTGTCTCTCTCCTCTGTTTCTATGAAAGTGACTCCCCATTGTTTATAACTAAAAATAGAAAAAAATTTCTTACTTGCACAATATTATTATAAAATTTTTACAATAAATTATAAGTGAGAAGTTGTTATTAACTCTAATTTAAATTTACAACTTAATTTTTTTTTCTATTCCTAACAACTAATAGCAAATTGCTATTTAAAATTTATTGTGAAAATGTTATTAATATAGCATTTCTCATTTATAAAACAAAAAAGTGGATATTCGCCACAAAATCTCACAATATTTAGTGGTATTCTTTTTTTTAGGAGTTCTATGAATACCATAAAATTTCATAATAGTTGAGGGTTTTTTTTTTTTTTTTGAGAAATCATATTAATTGAGGTGTCGGTTTATTATAGGTTAAAATTACATCCAAACTCATCCTAACTTAAAAAAAAAAAAAAAAAGTATTGTGATAATATTCTGAGTTTTTTTTTAATGGAATTGTGCATTTTTTTATTATTATAGAAATGATTATATTTGTTGTGAATTTAAATTAGAACCAATAAAAATTTATTACTTATAATTTGTTGTAAAAATATTGAAAACATATCGCTCCTTTTTTTTCATCCTAATTTTTTTTTTTTAAAGTTTTAGTGGATCTTGCTATAATCTTATTTTATTTTAACTTGTTTACACTTCTTTTTTTGTAAAACTTTTAATGAAATTTTGTGGTTTTTCCATATAAGAACTCATTGTTTATTAAACAACAAATTCGTAATTTTCGACAAATATTACTTTATTAAAAAGCTATTATTAAGGGGGAACACTATAAATTAAAACTATTTTAAAAAATAAAGTCCCAATTAAAAAAATAAAAAACGATGTAAAAGCAAATATTCTCTTCGAATGTATTTGTTTGTTTAAACTCGGGAGATAAATTGTAGAGATTAGAGACGACGGGAATATTTTATTATGGCTATTTTTAATTTTTACCCAATGAACACCAAGCCTCCTATGAGCCCTAACTCCTAAACAACAAAACAATTTACCCGTGAGTGAGTTTTGGTCTATTGTGCCTTTGTGTTTACCTTTTTATTTTAATGATTTTTATGAGATCAAAGTTTGACCCGTTATGGGGAAAAGTATAATATATGAAAGCAATAAATTTTTTTTCTTTTGATTAACAAATATATGAAACTTTTATTTTGTTTTTGTTTTTAAGAAACCGATGATGAAGCATTAAGGTATTTACGTAAAAGGGTGTGGCCGACTTGCCGTCTGTGCCATCCCCATCAAGACCGACTCTCTCCCTCGTCCGACGTTCAAATTTGAAAGTTCTTTTTTTTTTATTTTGTTTTTAACGAAAAAGTTTTTTTTTTTTTTTTATCTTTTTCATTTTTTTTTTTGAAAAATGTAAAGAGAGTGGAGAGTAACAAAAAAGAGAGGGAAAGCTTAGCTGGATCATTGGATATATGGAACAAAAATGAGCATATGCGTACGCACGAAACCTCGAATATCACACGTAATCATCAGGAGGAACATGTCCACGCGGGCATCATTCGCAAAGCCAGGTAATTTGATTGATGGGTTAAAACTTAAAAACTAAAACTCATCTGCGGTCTCTCCTTATTCGGCATGTCTGTCCACTCCACACTCCAGGACCAGAATGTTCTTAGCAGTAAGTAGTCCAGTCTCCAGTCTAGTCCGTTTGTTCTCTTCTGTTATTCATTTTTTATGCTTCGATAATTACGTTAAGAAAAATAATTTAAAAGAAAATGTTAAAAGTGTGGCAAAATTCTTGAAATTCTTAATTTTTTTCAATGAGCTTGGAAGAGAGACCTCTGGAAAACTTGATGTTTATTAATCAATTTTGTTCGACCATGGTTACCAAAATTATGTCTTTTGTCTCGAATTTAGCATGAGCTACAAAAAAAAAAAAAAAAAAATACGGGACTACCTAAAGAACACCAGATATCTTTGCACTAAACAATTAAATGAATAAAAATGTCTTTGAAGTTTGAACTTAACGCAGAAGTCTAATCGGCCAAAACTCTAAAAAAGAAAAAAGAAAAAATAAAAAAAGTCTAATTGGCCAAGTTCCTCATAAACCCAAAAAACAAAAACAAGTTATACAGAATCATAAGTTTTACAAACCTATTAAAAATTTGGAAAATGATTTTCTTTCAAATTAATTTGGAATTATTTCTTCCAATTAATTATGTGACAATTCATAAAATCATCCATGTATTATTTAAATAAGTCATATGACTCATTAAATAAATTATATGACTAAAAATTTACGTTCAATCACTATATAATGGATTGAAGGAATTTTTTTCTAAACTAGTTTTTAGGTCAACTCTTTCCTAAAAGTTAAATAAAAAAGTGATGAACACTTTTTTTCTTTTTCTTTTTTTCATATTCCTTTCCTTTGAATGATGAGTTGGTTGATTCCCATCAATTCTAAAAGAAAATGTAAATGTATATTTCATACTATCTGGTAGGTGTGAAATTATTCAATGCATAAGGTATATTACATCTTTATGTGTTAATAATATTACACATAAATGGTTTTATTAATCACCACATATTGGATTAATGAAATTTTCCTCAAAACTGGTTTTAGGGTAAAATTTATCCCTACAATTTGAACCAATGACAGGAGTTTCCAAAACAATAACAAAAGATTGAATCAAAAAGTGATGAACTTCATTAAATTTATTTTTCCTTTCACTTGAAGGATGTGTTAGTTGATTCTTATCAATTAATGTAAAATTGTATTTTATACTATTTAGTGGGTGTGAAATTTTTTTAATGCATAAGATTTATTACTGTAAACACCCTACTCTATAACTTACATTTAACCGACATCAAGGGCAAAATGGTCATTTTATACCAAAGGCATAATCGTAATTTTGATCATTGATCACAATGATATATCATGGGCATCAATTGAACCACTAATCAAAGTTATCATCAAAACAATTTTCAATAGTTGTGATGCATCCCCATAATCGAGTCTCATTCACATTTCATTTAAAGCACTTAATTTTGACTAATTCCACACAAAAAAATTAATAAGATGTTAAAATTTGATTAGAGTGCATTTATGATGCATCAAATCAACATGATGTGTAATAAAACTAGACTTGTCTAAGGCAAAATTTAAAATTTCTTGTAATAATCTGGCTTCCTAAAATCATATCACACCAAATTGGCCCATTGAAACAACCCTAAAAACGAGTCAAAATCTCACACAAACAAACCACGGTTGAAAATTTCAAAAAGTGAGTTGACACTAAAAGGGTAATAGCTCGACACATACTATCAGCTCCTTTGAGTTTGCACCAAATCTTGCAAAAATCAGCAACAACTTTTTGATTTTGAATTTGAGTTTTGCCAAGTTTGTACCATCACTCTTTAAGAGCTTCCTCCTCTCTCCCCCCCCCCCCCCCCTTTCCCCATTTTCAAGCCCAATCCCCTCTATATATAGAGGATATCATCGCCAATTGAAGACACCCTATTCCCTCTAGAGAGATAGATAAAAGGCAATAAGGAGAAGCCATTAAGCGGTCATTGTTCCTACTTTGGTTATAGCTTAGTACTTCCTCACTTTCTTTTCAATTGTTCCTGCTTTGGTTATGGCTTTTCCTTGCTTCTTTTTCAAATTTTTGTATAATAGTTGCATGCAACATCATTCTCACAAAATGAACCTAAAAAATTTAGGACGCACTGCAATATGAATATAATATTGTATGAAATCATTACACAAAATAATAAATAATTTTTTAGCCACATTTTGACCATTCATTTTTGTCAATAAACCTAAAAAATGAAAAATAAAAACTGTCCACTACTTACCCAAAAAGGAAAAAAAAATATTGGTCCCCTGTTAGACCTTTCATAAGAGATCAGAATTAAAGTAAATTAAATCTTTTCAATGTCAAAGTCCATTTTTTGCATCTGTTGTGTGGTTTGAGACCCTCCTCTTACCTTCTTGGCTGCTTCGGAAGCTGATATTTGAGGATCTGTTGTGTCTAGGAATTTTGTTCTATGTAGCTCTGTTTTCTTGATCCGTATGCTTTTTCTTAAGGGCTGTGTTAACGAGTACCGTAAGTTGCCCGTTAAAAACAGTTTATTTACTTTTTTTTGTACAGTTTTTTTGTTCTCTTTTGTAATTTTTTGCAGCTTTATACTATTTTTTACACATTTTTACAACTTTTTACAGCTTTTTATGTGAAAAGTACATCCTTAACCAACGCCACACCTATGCTAGTTAACATTTGCCTTTTCTTAAAGCTTTCCCGGCCGCTGCCATCTTGTTGGCTTGTACAGTTGTACTCTTTCTTTCTTTGAATAAAAATTTCTAACTTGTTCTCAAAAAAAAAAAAAGGGCCAAACTCCAAAACCAAATATATTGCTGAAAAATTGTAAAAGAACAACATAGCAGTGGCAGTGGTAAGTCTCTTTGGATTGAGAGAAAAAAAAAAAAAGTCTCTTTGGATTGAGACTTAAGATACATTGAGCAAAATATATTTGCTCAAAATTTTGTTTGTTTGTTTGTTTATGATTAATTGATTACAAAGCGGTGCATTTCATTTAACTCCCCACACTCAAATCACATTACACATTTACTGATTTACAGTACACTTTAATGGAATGAGAGTTTATTTTATTGCTTTTTTTTTTGTTGAGATTTAAGGATTTAATTTGTCATACCTTTAAATTGTAAGGTTCAAAAATGTAATTTTCACATATTTATTAAAAGGGGATGTTGTGGACGAGGTGATTATTTAAACCTGAAAAATTGGAGGGTCTACCAACTCAAGCCAGTCCTAACTTTGATCAATGGGTTTAATTTGTTTGTTGCATCAGCCTCCTTTGTGCAGTGGCATCAAACTATCCTAGCGTGACCTTGATTTGGACCACAGAAGAAATGCCTGTAATTGCAAAATCCACCATCACCATGCATGCCTTGTCAATTTAATTCCAAAGTAAATTTCAGTATGTACTCTGGAAATCTAACTGGCTATGAGGTTTTATTAAGATATACCAGGGTCCCCCACTGGGCTCAGACTGTAGAGATTCCCTGCTCCCTTGAGTAATTCAATTTGGGTGTATTATTATTATTATTATTTGAGTTTCATCAAACATTCCTTCACTTTTGTATTGGAGTTGGACATGTTTTTATTGGGAGCTTGTAAAAGAAATGAAAATTCAGTACCTCATAATATATAGGGATTTCCTTCCAAATTTGAACAATTCCAAGCTTTTAATTTTTATTTTTGATAGTTTAATTTGAGGTCTAGAAAACAATTCTTGACTTCTTGTACCAATTCAAAGAAAGGAAGTACGGAGTATGCCACATCTCAAACAGGTAGGGAAAAAAATATCTAAAATTCTTGACTTGTACGCTCAGCCAACCAAACAAATCTAAGACTTTCATTGAAATCTGCATCTTCTAGAGGGCCTAGTTCAAACTTCAAACTTCAAATATGGTTTGGATTCTTGTGTATACTATAGACCGTTAGTTGGTAGATTATGAATCTATGATTGTATGTTGAATGGTTCTCATGACAAACAGGGTTTTGGATTGTGCAAATTGTGAAATTCAATAATTAACAACTTTTCTCTTTCTCGGTCAAATTGGCAGACTCCTGACTTGGAATATTTTTTGGGGCCATGATGATCAATTTCAATGGTTATTGGATTGAATTCTCATTTTCAAACAAGTTTTAGAATAATAGCCGGCTCATTAGTTCGTGTAAAAAAATTTGTTCATGTTAATATAATGATCTACTTTTTTTATTCTTTTTAAAACACATCATATCAGATTATTTATTTTATAATATACATATTATTTACATTTTAAAAAATGTAGCATGTAAAAATTGATATTGGCCCCCCAAATTTTGAATCATTTCAATGGTGCTCTTAAAAGAAAGAGAAATTATATTAAAATCATATAATTTAAGAGGTTTAACAAATTAAACTATGTAGAAAATAATAAATTTTTGTACATGTCTAATAGAAGAAATACATGACTTATATATAGTCATTAAAATTTAGAAGATGATAAATTCTCTTATTAAATTAATTTATGTGTGTGTGTATATGTAGAGGTTTGTCTTAACTAATATATTAGCTTCATAACTTGGCCCCTAAACCAAAATTTCTACCTCCGCCCCTCACTATATTTAGTTAAAAAAAATAAAAAGTTCTTGATTTTTTAAATTATTTATCTTTCTTTATATACAATAATTACCATTTACTCTTTTCCTTTATCTCAGAAAAATTTCTTGAAAAAAAACAAAAAAACGTAAGAAAAAAATTAAATTAAATGCAAAATAAATAATGCTAGGGTAAATTTACCAAGAATTTTTACACAATTTTTCATGATATAATGTGAGTTAATTTTAAGATTTAATTGGCTAAAATGTTGTCAATTTTTTTTATTATCCAAACACTTACGCGAAAGGGCTTTGAGTTGAGTTGAGACGTCAAACGTGGATTCCTGAACAAGCCGCGTGAATATTGAAAGCAATAGCAACTCCACCAAATTTGACCACGTAAGAAATTGACTTCCAAGGACCTATCATAATAGAAAGGTACCTATTCCACCTCATTAAAAAAAAAGAAAAAAAAAAAAAGAGAGGGAAAGGTATTAGTAAAAATTAAACGAATAATATTCTTCTAGGAGGAAATGGTGGTGGAGCCGTGGAATTTGCTATGTAGCATAAGAAGACGGAGCATTTGCTGAGCAATGTGACAAGGAAATTGCAAAATGGGAGACATTGGTTGGAAAGGTACTTTCCAATCTCAGATAGTGTTTTGTACCCCCCAAAAAAAAAAAAAAAACTTAAAAACGTGTTGGAAATACAATTAAGCAAAATTGTGATTGTACTTGTCCACGAAGTTGCTTTGAAGGCCGAGTCTTTGTTTGAACTTTGGGTGAGGGACCAGTCTATAACTTCTTGTAGAAGAAAATCAGAAAATGATATGTTTTGCTTATCTGTATCTGAACTTGCTATTACTAAGAACAATAATTGATAAATACATGATCTTGATGATGTTTTAAAGTAATTTCATAACATGAGAATAATTAAGTCAATTCATAAGTGTTTAGATGGCAGAGTTGAGGTGTAAATCATGTTACTATTTTGAAATGGTGCACAATGTTTATGAGATTTTTGGTATAGTAGACTAACAACATTGTGTGTGCTGCCCCCAAAATAAAACAGCCCAACAACCTTTGCTGATTATCCTCACAAACCTATATCATAAGTAGGATAAGAAACTCTCAATAATACTTTTCTTTTACCCAAATATATAGTATATACATGAATATATTATTTTCATGAAACTAGAATTTTAATATGTAGGGAGTTTTCTTTTTACATGAAAATGGTGCCCATAATAAGAAAATTAATTTTCTCAAGCATATGGCCGGACGTGTTGGCTGCGTATATAGACTAAAGAATCCCGCTTAAAATTCATGAGTAATGGGAATTAATATTAGAAATAACTTTCTTCCTATTTTTGTTTAACTATCTAACTCCAAATTCTTCTTAAAAAAAAAAAAACAAAAAACAAAAAACAAAACAAAACTCCAGATAAAGTAGCTTAAAAGATTAGTAACCTTAAGCATTAAGTATCCAGAGATGCAAAAAAGTCTTTATTTAACACCTAAAAAAATTTACTTTATCTATTTTACTATTTTATTTTATAACTCACCGATCATTGCAATTTCTATTTTTACAAACAACTTATTAAAATCATAAACTACAACATTAAATAATACAAAGAGTAAAAGAGAAAGAGAAGCGTAAGTTATTTTTTATTAAATGAAGAGAGAGATAAATCTACTTTTTGAAATAAAATATATTATTTATCATTTAGCAACTACTTACAGTGAGTTAGTATTGATATCAATTTACTATAACAAGTTGGCATAAATTTTTAAGAGTTTAGATGGTAAAATAGCAACTGAGAAGTTTTTACATCCCCTAATGCTAGTGCTCTTTTACTAACGTTAAAGCTTCAAAAAATGTTTTGGCAATAAGTATCAGTATTGGTGGAAGCAAATTGCTAAAATGCTAAATTTACCAGCCAAATATAACAAAATGCACCTACTAGGGGTGTCCATGTAACACGTTTACCCGACCACACCGAGAAACCCGCCCGGACCAACCCACTCGCCGCCCGATCCGACGACTCTAGTGGTTGGCGGTGGGTCTCAACCCTCCAAACCTGATTCTGGCAGGTCGAGTGGCGGGTTTTCTCCTCTAAAACCGCAGCCACCTGACCTGCCAACCCACCACTTCAAATGAACCATCCTTTATTTAGATCCGGCAAAGATTCGCTTACATTCGGCGATGATTTTTCTCAAATCTACTTAGATCCGATGATTTTGGCTCAGATTTGGCAATATTTTTCAAAAAATCGCTAGACTTGGTGACGTTTATGCTCAGATCAGTAACTTTGGCTTAGATTCGACGATGTTTAAGCTCAAATTGGTGACATTTCGCTCACCTCCAACCAAATTCGACGATGTTTCGTTCTCTTCCACTCGTCGCCGCTGTTCGTCAGTTTCAACCGAACCGACCGATCGTTTTTTAGAATCCGATCCGACTTAACCCGTGGTGATTGGCGGTCAGTTGCGGGTCTAATTCTCTCCCACCCGACCTAAGCGGGTCGAGTTTGGGTTAAGTCCAAACTTGACCCAGACCGACCCGTGGTTAGCCCTAGCATTGCATCAATGGAGGGAAAGTCAAATATTTTGGCTGTTGAGTTACAATGCACAACTATCTTTGCTTGTGCACTGTAGCTCAGATGCTAAAAAAAATAATATTTTATTAAAAGATATGATATGTTATTGTGTTGGTGGTGGTTGTTTATTGAGTTGAGGTGTGAACCATGTCACCATCTTGTGCATGCCACTCTCGGAAGCTCTCAACAGTACTTTTCTATTATCTATAAATATAGTATGTACAAGAATACATTATTTTCATGAAACTAGAATTTTGACTTAGCAAATATGTAGGGGGTTTTCTTTTTAAAAATGGTGCCCATAAGAAAATTGATTTTCTCATGCATATGGTCGGACATGTTGGCTGCATATATAGACTAAAGAATCCCACTTAAAATTCATGAGTAATGGGAATTAGTATTAGAAATAACTTTTTTCCTATTTTTGCTTAACTAAACTAACTTCACAGTTGCTCGGATTTCCCATAGTTGCTGTCTTTTGTTTTGAAATCTAAGTGCAACACAGAATTATTTACAACACTCACGTCGACCATCTGGTTTTGGCCCAACAAAGTCATATTTTCTCCACCGGGCTTTCCACTGGATCAAGTCTTACAGCGTGCAATTGCTTCCCTCGTGGAGTTCCGGGCAGCTCAGCCATAGAATCCGACACCAACGGCTAGACCGAGAGCGAGGTGGACAACGCCTCAAAGAGAGTGTCTTAAAAAATAAACTTTGATGGGGGTAGTGTTTACAGATGATGACAAAGCTGGGATTGGTGTTATTATTCGAGATTGTCAAGGTTTGGTTTTGGCTTTAATGTCCCAAAATATCTTTCTTCCATTATTAGTTGTGGAACTCGAAACTTTGGCAGCTGCTAAGGTGCTGTTTAGATTTTGCAAAACTCAGTTAACAAGAATGAGTTTTGTTAACTCATAACCCAAAAATCGTGGGCCCCACATGTATAATGTTTGTTTGGCCGATTTTCACGGGTGTTAACTCAGTTAACAAAATTGAGTTTTTTGGATTTTGAGTTAACAAATTCGAAAACTCTTGTGGGCTGTTTTCAAGTGATGAGTTATGTTAACTCATCAATGGCATTGGCGTAATTTTGGACAAGAGTTGGGTCCCATAGTAGTGTGTAGTTACATCATTGCACAACACTTGAAGCTTCCAAAGACACTTTTGTATTACTTTCCCAACTACCCAGCTCCACTCCTTCCATCTCACTTTCCCTTTTCCTTCTCCCAAACCCACAGCACACCAACAATTGAAGCAGAGCTCTTCGCCGATTAGCACCTTTAGCCTGAGATATATATAGCTCCGTTCACCGATTCTTGTTTCTGGTGAGACCCAAATTCAGCCTCGCCATTTGTTGGGTTTTATTTTGATATTTTATGTGTTTTCCATGTTCATCTTTCTTTCTTCTTCTCTTCACACCAATGGCTTTATTTTTTTGTTCAGACCATTACTTCACTTTCCTTTTCTCACTTCCTTCACCCATTCCTTTACCCATTACACGTCACGTTTCTTCAGCTCCCAAGCTCCACGAAAAACACTCCATACCCATTGCTCCCTCCTAATTGAACTCAGTAATCAACATACAAATTTTGTCATATTCTCACCCATTTATTTTAACAGCATCAACACCCATATTTCTAATTCCAGTCTCTACCCAAATGTCACATTCCGCATAAAATCGCAACCAAATACTTCATATTTGTTACCAACACCACATTTGAAGGAAAAAAAAAAAACCCAATTCATAACTTTATCCATTTCTCATTTTTGTAAACAATAGAGCAACATAAAGTACTGCAATAATGTGATCTTTACATGACATACCCAAGTTGGAGTATTAGGTTTTTTTCCATAAATCTGGGATTTGATTCAATTACTTTAGAGGGAGACTTAGAGATAGTTATGAAATCTTTGATGGATGATTTGCCTTCATTGGCTTCTTTTGTCCTCGTGATCCAGGATGTTAAAACTTATGAAGAACATTTTTAATTTATTAGTTTTTCACATGTCGGTAGAAAGGACAAATCTATAATTCACAATTTAGCTAGACATGCACGTTACATCACTGGTTTTTCTGTGTAGATGAAAAATGTCCCATCGCATGTCTTTGTTGTCTATCAAACATAGACAAATACTTGCCTATTTCTTAATAAGAATTTCAGTCGTGTTTCTCAAAATAATAATAATAAAAAATCTGACTCCATAGAAAGCAGCTTAAGCGTGAGTTTGGACACAGCTGAAATCTAAATTCATGTTTGTGTTTGCGTTAAAATAGTGGGTCTCGTGCACTGTTCACGGAACCCACAAGTACAGAATTTGGCAAAATCAACTTTAAAATTAGGTCCCACGGTACTATTTACATATTTAAAAATTATTTTATTACCGTATTTTTAATTTTCAGTTTTCAGCCCTAAGCGGTATCCAAAGATTAGCAACCTTACTAACGTCAAGGCTTCAAAAAAACGTTTTGGCAACAGCCGTTAAATAAGGAAACAACTGATCTCTATAAGACTCCAACTCGTATGGAATTATTTTCTATTCAATTAGCATGAATTTGCCAACTCATGAAATTTATCTGAACCATCAATGAGATATTATTGTATTGATTGAATTTTAAATATATAAAACCGATTTCATCATTTCACTTGAATGGCCATTTAATCAAAATTATGATTTTTGTAACATAGCCCATTTTAATGGATCTAGGTTAGAATTGGTTGTACAAGCCCATTAGATCCATTAATCTAACATAGCCCATTTTAGTTTCTTTCAACTATTGAGCCCAGCCATTTCTCACTTCTTTCTTGGCTACCTGATCTTACATTCAGTCTCTGACCAAAAAAAAAAATACCCTTTGAAGTTTGAACTCAATAATGTGAAAATGTGATCCTATTCCATTTCATTAGAGTTTGGAGAGCCTCAAAGTCATTGACAGGTCAAAACCCTAGCCCTAATTCTTGGCCCCCTCATTGTAATTAACGATGACGCTTCATGGATCTAGCTTCTGCTACAATGTGAGTTCTGCTTCTCCCCCATCAATCCTTTACTTTGCTTTTGAATAGTGCATTTTTAGGTGCTGATAGTGATAAATTGAAGTTAGAAACTGTAAGAAGCTAAATTTAGTGTTTTCTAAAGGAATGCTTGTCTGGGTTTTAAACCCAAATACAAAAAAGGTTTCTGTTCTCGTTGAGCTCATCTGAGGACACCTGTTGAAGTTAGAAACAATAAGAAGCTAAATTTAGTGTCTTTCTGAAGGTATGCTTATCTGGGTATTAAACCCAAATACAAAAAAGGTTTAGGTTTAAGGTAAAAACTATAGCATATCTTAGAATTTTTGGGTTTAGAGCTTCGGTCTATGAAAACCCCACTTTTTGATTTTTCAATATTTGTTGCAGTAGCTTTTGGGAATCTTAATTTGTTATCTGGGTTTTAGAAAATATGAGACAGACGAATTAGAAGAAGAAATAAAAAGAAAGGAGACGAGGTAGAAAATGCTTAAACTTGTTGAATTATTTTAAAAACAAAGTCATTTTTGATGACTTGTCAAGTACTACCTTAGTTGAGGTTGAAAGTGATGAATAGTAGTGGTGAAAGTTGAATGGTTATTGAGATAAATTTACTTTTCGTTGTACTTATTATACTGCAAATCAATGCTTAGCTTTATTTGATATTGGAATTAGATAATTGGCACCTCCTGGTGTTTCCAATCGAGAAGTGCAGGGTTCAAATTCCCCCTCCCTCATTGTAACCACTGGAATTTATCAAGGGAAAAAAATGATGAACTAATCATTAATGAAATGAATCACATTTTATTCATTTGAACATTTGAAGAAAGATTTGTAAGACAATTTGATTCCAAAGCTTCTGTCTCTGAGTTTATGCTGTTCATGGGTCTTTTATGAGTTTATTTAAGTTATATTTATCTATCTTAACCTTTACTTTTATAGGGAAATGTTTCTAATATCAGGGCAGTTTGTAGCTTGCCATGTTCATTTGTCAATAGTTTTGCACCACTACACCGTCTTTCAACACCTTCCTTGAAGCAATATGATTTTATTCCAGCTAAACGCTTTGGAAGAGGATGTAAAATCCATTTTTCGCCTGATCATTGTCACTTCAGCTTGCAAACTGGAAGATCCAGTGAGTCCTAGGCTTTGCCACTATTTTATTTTCTCCCCTTTCAGCTTATACTTATAATTAATTGTTACACCATCAGGTGTAATCACAATTCTATGTCCATTGACCATCTATGGGACATGGTTTTTCTGTCTAATTATATTCCAATTTTCTATTATCATGCCTAAGTTTTAAGCACCTCTAATTCTGTGTAATTAGTGCAGAACTCTTTCAACAAGTTTCCATTTTGCCCACATTGAGACCATGTCAAGTAACAAGTGAGGACTCGAAGGACCCCTTAAGTAGTGAAAGCATTATAATGGATGAGCAGACCTTAGAGCGGGACCTACAGATTGCCATTTCAGAAGAAAACTATGTTGAAGCAGCAAAAATTAGGGATAGCCTTAGAAATCTCCATGAGGATAGCAAGGCTTCAGTTTTGCTTGCAAATGCTCGATTTTATGACTCATTTAGGACTGGGGATTTAGCTACCATGCAAGCTCTTTGGGCTAAGGGGGATGAGGTCTGTATTGTGCACCCTGGTGCTAGTGGGATATCTGGTTATGATGATGTAATGGAAAGCTGGGAGTTTGTGTGGGCGGACTATGATTTCCCGCTAGAGATTCAGCTGAAAGATCTTAGGGTTCATGTTAAAGGGGATGTGGGGTATGTTACGTGCAGGGAGTTTGTTAAAACCGAAGGTAGCAAATGGGGGGTACAGTTTGCAACAAATGTATTTGAGAGGATTGATGGTCAATGGTTTATCTGTATTCACCATGCCTCACCTATTGATTTATGAGATCAATTAATATAATTCATGATATATAATAAATTCTCTTTCATTGCATTTTGCAGTTTTGCTTGTATTTCCAATTGTGCGCTCTCCTACCTTGCCTCTCTGGGGGTTGAGAAGCTTGGTCCCTTCACTCTTGACAATTAATTACAACACAACAATAAAGCTTTAGTCCCAAATAAGTTAAGAGTCAAGGTAGAGTCGGCTATATATATATTTTCCTTTGTCGCCATTCTATTTTATCCAAAGTTATATTCTCTATTACCTCTTTCATTGACATGTTATTTTTTAGAGTTCTTATTAATGTTATTGTTGATCTATTTCCACCTTTCTTTGCTCCCTCAACTTGAATAATAATAATTAAAAAAAGCTTAATCTCTGTCAATGGTGCATTATTTGCTCTCTTATAAACATGACAAAAATATCTCAAGCAACTCTTACTCATCTTTTCATTAATAGAGGCCACCCATATCTTTGAACAAATGTCCTCATTTAGAATCCTATCTCTCTGTATATTTCCACTTAACATTCTTATTTGAACTACTTGCATTTTATGAATATGTTGTTTCTTAATAGCCCAACATTCAGTATTATTGAGAATAGATGGTCTTATAGTGGTCTTATAGAATTTTTCATTTAACTTAATAGGTATTCTGTGATCACATAGTACTACATATGTGCTTCTCCACTTTATGCACAAAATAAACTACATATGTACCCTTATTTTATGATTCAATTATTGATACAAGTTATTGAAAGCTCTCACTATTTGGTATCTCTTGACTATCAAGTCTCATAGCCTCTTCATCTTTGTTTCTTGTTTTACCAAATTTATATTCCATGTAGTTTATTTTAGTCTTACTTGATCGAAAGCTTTTAGATTCTAAAGTGTCTCACTAAATTTCTAACTTGACATTGATCTCGACAATCAATTGCATACTAATTTTATCCGCAATGAATTGTAAGCTAGATTGTATAATCAATGGTACTTCAGCACAAAATCTCTCCTTTCACGGCCATGACATGATATCAATATTTTTAGAAAAAGAAAACGAAAGACATTGATTTTATTGAGTTTAGATGCCATTCACCTGCTAAAAGAGACCGCCCATGGGAAGTTCTAATACTTTTAGGTTTCCTTCAGAAGCATTTATGCATTCCAGCTATTTACTCTAATGCTTGGGTAATGGGCATGTCCAGTGTATTTCTACCCAGAAAATGTCCACGTTATTGGCATAAAAGCCAGGCCACTCGCACTTTATGGTCAGTTTGGATGAAGGGGGAGGGCTCTACTCCCCCTTCGTCCAAATGGGCCCTAATCATGTAATGACTTCTTCAAAATTCAGTTTGTCTGAAAGATAATAAAGAAATTCTTATTCTTCCCTCACCACACAGCTTCACACCATTTATTTTTTGGCCAAAATGATAAGTCGGATCACAGCCCCTTGTTGAAACTTGAAAGAACCCAAAACTTAGAATCTGCAGAAGGGACTTTCCACCTTCAGGAAGGATCCATATATTATCAAATTCTGCTTAAATGCATAATCAGTTTGATTTAGACCTAATTCTAAAGCAGATATCTTCATTCTTTATATTGTAGGCAAAAGATTTTCCTTACAATGACCATTTGTTGGAGGGTTCAATTTCTCACCTCAACGTATTAACAAAAAAAAAAAAAAAAGGAGCATTTACACAGAACTGAGTATGCCTAAAAAAGTATGGCATTATCTCCGGTATTTGGCAAATTTCAAGAGTTCTATCCTCTTCTTTAGAGTACAGTACTTCTAGTCTCTCTCTCAAGTTGCAATGTAGTTGAAGGTTTTTGACAGCTAAATAACAGCTTCCATGCGTGAAACTAGACCCTACCAACAGGGGAGGAGGGTGGATTTGGAGCATATTTTGCAGAAGCTCTTCCTTGGCTTCCATCATTTTCATTCAAAATAGGTTCCTTGAAAACTTTTGCTTCAGACATGTCCAAGAGATTGAATGGTCTCTTACAGCTTAACACTGAGACACAAATGAAGAATGATTGCAACAGAGAGATTGATGAGTTGAATTCAATTGAGTATAATCCATCCTTCAATTCTGACATGCTGAAGAAGGGACTGGCCTGCTGAGATCCTCCCTGAATGCAAGTACATTATGTAGATGTAATTGGCATATCAGTATAAACAAGTGGGGACAAAAACAGAGGCTGAAGGATAATGGTAGTACCTGGAGAATAAGTTCAATATGGTCTGGGATAAGGCAATCTTTGGAGATCTTGGGAATTTTAGTGCTTTGGTTCTGGTTGGAGAGAACACGCAGTTTGCAGCCAACATCCCAACCTCCACAGTCACATGATCCTCCAGATTTCCATCGATCCATCAATGGCGAAGGCTCTCCTTTGCTAGGTGAGCCATGAGCACCACTTGGAAGTATGACTACAATACTATCAGAGTCTTCATTTTCTTTGTAGTTGCAAGAGCACCTGTCTTCTGGCAAACATTTTATGCAGAGCTTCTCCATAAAATCTTTATCACTCTCCATTCCATCATGGCTTATGTTTTTATTAGGGATCTTGACAACAACGGCTGCAAGCTCCTTGTTTGACATGAGTTTCAGTGGTTCTTGATCTGCCTGTCTTAGCTCAACACATGACAAGACAGATTCTCTCACCAAGAACTGGTTGTTGGAAGAGCTGGAAACCTTCATCTGACCGACGACATTATAGACACATCCACGACTAGGCCTTTTACTTCCTTGACTTATCCAGCCACCACTTTTCTTCTTAATTTCATTAACAAAGTAAAATGTATAATACCGGCCTGAATCATCCTTCCCAGATGATGTTAAATTTTTCATTGTGGCTGCAAGGATCATTTTGTCATTCTTGACTGCAAAGCTAAACAAAGGGAGCCCATTCTTGACTGTAAGTTGCAAAAAGGCTTGAGTAGTTGATGCCTCATGCTTCTCATTCTGGAGTGTGTCACTGCCACTTGTTGGCCTAGAGCAAAAGGAATCCAAACTTTCTTTTGAAGGAAGAATGGTTTCATCAGAATGGAATGAATTGGATGCCTTATATTTCAGTATCGGGTCTAGTAACCTTCTTAAAGGGCTGGACTTAACTCTTTTGTGACCATTTGACTTCTCTCTGTTTAAAGTATCCGAATAAGCAGAAGTTTCAGATCTCACCGGACCAGACTTGACACTAACATATGAGGAGCTCAACTGTGGTACAGATGAACCCTCCTTGAAACTGAAACTTCTTCCCACACGACTTAAGCTGAAGCTAAACCGGCGATTGGGTGATGGATTTCTACCTCTTCCAGCTGCCAGCTCAGTGATTTCTTCATCCAATGTTTTTGAAGTATCAACATCTAAATTTGTAAGCTTAAGAAGATCTAACTCAAACTTTTCTGCATTGACACCTTTAGATAGCAGAGTGGATGTCTTATCTGAGCATTGGGATGTGTGATATGCAATGGATGAAAGCTCCTTAGCCCGAGCATTGATCAGGCTATGTGGCATAATGTCTGACATGGCATTAGTCTCAACTCTAGAAGGCAGTGGACATGAGTGTGGAATTTCAGAACAGAGTTCTGCACGGTGAAACTCCTCACGAGAAAAGCTATCTGAAAAATGACTCCCCTGTGCCTCAGATGACTTCTCCTTGGATAATTTTTCAGGTTGTGAAAGTCGGAATACTTCTGAAAATTCATTCTGGAGTAATTCGTTTGGTCGAAGGAGAACAATGTTGTTATGCTCACCAGGGGAACATCGATTGGTGAGATCTATATCTGTTTGTTTCAACTCCTCTACTACCCTCTTCCTCCTTTCACCATTGCCAGTACTTAGCTTCTCCTTTGAACCAAGTGAGACCCCATAGCTCCCCCCATTTGAATGCCCAGCTCCAGTTTCTGAGATTAACTTTTGATCTCTATCTTTTCTCCTAATTCTTAATTCTCGCAACTCCTCTCTGCTCTTCTTAGCTTCATCAATCCCAGCACTCGCTTTGTGATTCTGATTGAGTGAGATCTCATTAGTTCCTGAATTCAATGTCAAATTTCCCATTTTTGAAGTAATCTTATGCTCTGAATCTCTCCTCTTCCCCTTATCAAGTATTATATCTGAAAATTTTCCACCAGAAGACTTCTGTGTCCAGGGTACCTTTTTCTGCTCATCCCTGTTACTTTTGGAAGCAATCTCAAAATCTTGGAATTGTATGACATTCCGGACAGATGGTTTGGCACCTTGAGGATGGCCAAGCTTATGAGCTGAGTTGAGAGTAGAATGAGGCAGAGAGCGTTGCTCAGCAAATGCCTTGCTTTGGACCGTACTAGAGAAGGTAGATGATCCACTGGTTGCTTTTGATGATATATCACAGCTACTGCATGATGCATTATTACTGCTTCTGTCTGGGACTCGCTTTTGCTTATGTTTCCATTTTTCTAGTTGTGCCCAATCTAGGACCCCAAAATTCAAAGCTTTCTCTTGGAGGTTTTCTTCTTTCTGTGCACGCTGGAGATAACCGGGCAAATTTGACATGTGTTTGACAAGCTCATCTTCTTTACTAGTATTTGCCTTGACAGACTGCCTCTTATGATTCCCTGAAGACTTGGCTTGGACTGAGATTTTTTCATCCATATAACGTCTTTGTTCACGATGCCAATCACTGTATGGTAAACCAGCAGGCATTTTTAACTTGTCTTCATACTTTGGATTTTGACTTGCTTGGGGTGATAGGACCCTCTGCTTCACAATCTTGGATTTGTTCTGCTGTTTTGAATTCTTTTTGAGCTCTGAACTGACTCCTGTTTCTCCAGCAGGTCTTAGGAACTCATTATTTGGATATATATAGGATGTCATGATATCAAATATTGTCAAGCTTCAATGGCTCATATTTGCTGCCAGCAGAGTGTGTGGAAGAAGATATTGGTCACATAGGAGAGTGTTGATGCTGAGCATAAGAATCATATTAAATGACTGTAACCAAACTTGAGAGAGAGAGAGAGAGAGAGAGAGTGTTATCAAGATGCCAAAGCATTTTAAGCTTTTAAAACAAGAAATCCAACACAGATGAAAGTCATGCAGGTATAGACCCTTTCCTTATCACAATACTGGAGAAAAAAATTGATCTTCTTAAAGGGGAAAACATTTCTACATCACAATCAATTAAACTCTCAAGAATCAGAAGCCACCGCAGAAGAAAACAGAAGCAGTACAGGATAGGATCACCTGAACTGAATAACTACCCTGAATTCTGAATTAAAACAAACATCACTACTCAGATAGAACCTCATCTTCAATATATTTAGATGATTGCTAAAATTTTCAGATAACACATTAAAAAATCATGCGGGGGAAATGTGATCATGTGGCAATTCTTTACCAACTAAATCAACAATATTTGGATCAATGAAAAAATCTTGTCTAGAAACTCAATAAGTATGGCATGAGGAAACTGAGATGTTACACTTGAGGGCAGTAAGACAAAGATTGAATGTGACTGCTAGCATTATTGGTTAACATTTTGAGTGGCCCCATTGGTGCACCAATGCATAAATTCTTGACACTTAAAGTTAGCTTAACAAACATTTCCTTTTTCTCTCCAACTGTGTAACCTAATCTTCAACATGGTCTGGAATTTATCCTCACACATTTCCTTTTCTTCCTTGTATCATCATGACCCAATATCCACATTAGATATAATTAGTTTTAGGTAAGTTTCTTAATAAGTGTAAAATAATTTAACAACAAACACACCTATCAGAAAGACTGGCACCTACCAAATTCCCTAGTCTCTTTTCTTGGTGGTACTAGAGTGATTTTAAGCATTACTTGAGCTCTCTAATAGCACTTGGTCAAAGACTGCATCGATAATAATGAGACTAAACTAAACTGTGTTTGTTCCATTTTACAGCATAAAAAATACTTCTCTCATAATTTTTGTTTTTTCTTTTGGTTGGTCAAAAAAATAAAAATAAAAATGAAAATCAACTTGGAAAAGACAAAAGCCTCTGATTCTTATCCAATCCTCTCTGCTTATTTTATTTTATTTTTATTTTTATTTTTTTTCTTATTTTCTTATCAGACAAATAAAATTATTTCCTTTGTTGCAAAAATGAATTCTCCAGTTGCAGCAATGCTACAAAGTTCACACATTTCAATATTATCTTTGATTAAAGGCATGTGCTTCGCTTTCTCTCTCAAGTCAAAGAAAGAAAGAAACAGATCCAAACAGAGCATCACATCAAAATACCATATACATATCAACTTAAGCACTTATCAGATAAATAAATAAACAAATTCTAGCTCCGTTTGATAGCTGAGAAAGCTGAGGAAAATAAATGAAAAAAAAAAAAAAAAAAAAGTAGCAAAAGCAAAAGCAACAAAGTCCTACATTTCCGCAACTTCTTAAAAAAAAAAAAAAACAAAGAAATACCTCAAGCAAAACGCCAAACCTTAGGCTAAAACTAAAACACACCCACAATCCCGAAAACAAATTTGGCCTTTTCAAGAATCCAAGATTCCATTTTTTTCTCTCATTTTCATCTGCTTTCTCAGTAACCAAACGGATCCAAAAACAAAAAAAGAAAAAAAAAAGAAAAGTTCTTTCACAAATCGGAGTACGTACCTCAACAATGCAGAAGCCAAATGCAGGAAACACCGAAACTCGTCGATCCCAATAAAGATCCGAAACGTAACGACACCACGGTCAAAAAACAAAAACACAACACAACAACGAAAAGAATATATCTCAAACCAACGTAGACTATAAGGAAAGAAAAGAATTATAAGCACTACAGAAACCAATGAATGCTATTTCTATAGGAAAAATCATATCTTTTTTTCTTCCTATGTTTATGTATACACTATACACACACACATGTATATGAGTTTTGTTCCTCCAAAGCTGAAAATAAAGAAAGACCCAGCACAGCAGAGCAGGGCTATTTATTTTTACAGACACAAAAAATCATGGAGCACTGTGAGTCTCTCTCTTTCTCTCTCTCTCTCTCTCTCTGAGTGAGCGAGTGAGTGAGTAAAACGAGCGTTACTTTTTATTATTTATTATTTTTCTAATCAGACGGTTTGAAAAGCGAGGCAGAGCTATGATAGGGCTAGAGTGTGTGGCTATTTGGGAGGGACCCACATGATGACTTTCTTTTGCTGTATTTGTGAATCCCGAAGAATGTGTGGGACCCAATAAGGAAGAACAGATGTTACGTCAGCGTTTTCAGCTGATTGGGATGTGCCGTGGAATGTGGATGTTGGTGATTCGCATCGCCTAATAATTATTGGACCGTAAATAAGCTTACGGATCCTTTCACCTGTTTTTGGTTTTCCTTTTGGATTTTTTGGACCTATGCTATGATTCTTCATTTCTTGTCTTTTCTTGTAGACTATAAGTATAAGGACTTTTACTCCCTCCCTTTCTTTTCTTTTCTTTTTCTTTATTTTTTTCAATAAATTTATAGACATATAAAAAATAATATATAATTTTTTTTTATAAAAGAATAAAATATAGCCAACATTGTTGACGTTTAGACCTATAATATTTAAAATATTTCAAAACAAACCAACTTACCTACTCAATTTTTTCTCCTTGTCAGGCTAATTAAAGACCAAATTAATTAGTTTTAAAATGTTTTAAACTTGACAAGTATTAACTTTTTTTTTTTTTTTTTTGAAACCAACTTGACAAGTATTAACTTAAACCTTAGTTATACTAAAATTATTAGTAAAAGTTGTATAATCTATAACAGTAGCAGTAGTGGTAAGACTTTTAAGGAAATGTTATAAGAAATAAAATAATGTATCAGCTAACAAATTACAATTTATTGAGGTATATTAATTTATAACATTTCCTTAAAAGTATATGTCATCATGGGTATCAGTTAGAATGCGAAAATTATTATATACTCCAAGAGTACCATAAATACGTACTCACCCATAGTTATGTGAGAAGAGGGAGTATATACTTATGGTACTCTGAAAGTACTCAATATTTACCCGTTAGAATGGGGCAGAAAAAAAAAAAAAAAACCCAACCTAAAGAGGAAGTGGGGTGGGGGCAAGAAATAGGAAACCCGTCCCATATTCGCTCCGTTGCCATTTCCTATATTTTTTGCTCTTTGTCATGATAATTAGAGACCAAATTATTCAGTTTTAAAATGTTATGAACTTGACTAGTATTAGTTCAAACCTTAGTAATATTACAATTATTAGTAGAAGTTGTATAATCTATAATAGTAGTGGTAGTGGTAAGACTTTTACGGAAATGTTATAAAAAATAAAATAATGTATCTCAATAAAATGTAATTTGTTTAGGCCTATAATCTCAGTTAATAAGAAATTTTTTTAAGATATTACACATTCATTTTATAAATTGATGTGATTGATGACGCTTTAATAAGATAATGAGTGTTTTAATTATTTTTTGTAATTGGAAATATATTATGTTTGTTATATAGTAATTTTTTTATTTTTATTTTTTATTTCTAGCATCACTCTTAGATTTAAGAGAAAAGAAGATATAATGGAGTTTTGCTACATGGCATAAATATTCTAATTTTTGGTGTTTATTTCCATTTTATTTTATGATTTCTTTAAACATTTTTTCTTTTATTTTATTTTTATCGTAAAAAAAAATTTGTAATATAAACTATTTTTCTCTCCCTTCCTTTTGGTTAGTACGTAGTTAGTTAAACTTTACTAATTTTTCAAGACACTTTTGAAATATCACTAATTTGTTAGATAACTTTTTTAAATTTAAAAATTGTACTTATTATTTTTTTTTTTTTTGAGAAACAAAGACCTCAGATTAAGAAAAAATGGCTAAATCTACAGAAAGAAATTATTTGATGCTTACCTTTTGTAATATAGTTTTATTTATTCAATGCTCACCTTTTGTAATATAGAATTAATTTTCCTTGCTGAATGGTGAAGCCAACGTAAGTATTCTAGTTATCACAGCCATGGCCTGCTTCCAAACCCAAAATAGGGAAAAATAAAACAAAAACTACGGCTAACCATGTTTAATTAGGTTGCTAATATAGCCAGGGCCTGCTTCCGAAACCAAAAAAGTACTTGCTTCCAAACCCAAAATAGGGAAAAATAAAACAAAAACTACGGCTAACCATGTTTAATTAGGCTGCTAATATAGCCAGGGCCTGCTTCTGAAACCAAAAAAGTATTTGCTTCCAAACCCAAAATAGGGAAAAATAAAACAAAAACTACGGCTAGCCATGTTTGATTAGGTTGCTATTATAGCCAGGGCCTGCTTCTGAAATAAAAAAAGAAGTAAAAAATGGTGGCTAGGCATGTTTAGGTTGCTTTTTTTTTTGGAGAAAATGCTTTTGGCCTACTTGAGGTATATAAAAAACAAAAACGCAAACCCCACATAAATGCTGAGCAAATTCTTTTTTTTTTTTTTTTTTGATACAATACTGAGCAAATTCTTGGACTCTTATTTTGTGGGAATCTTTCATTATTTTTCTTTCGCTTTTCTTTTAGGTAGGTCGTATCCAAGTCTTTGCACGTATTGATAATTTGATATCTCACACCACCTTTAGTATAAGGCTTTTGTGGGCGATCTTGGTGCTTTTCTTCTTTTCTTAAATAAAGACCAATACTTTGTTAAAGGGGAAAGAAAGAGCTTAGAGCATATATGTTTTAAGTGAAAAATTGAGATGATTAATTAGAACAAAAAAAGAAAAAGAAAAAAAAGTAAAGAGCTTCTTCTAAGTTCTAACTCTTCCTATGTGACCTTTATCTCATCAACAATAAGATAATGTATTTTTTCTTGCATGAATTTAGCTTGAGTCCGTGGGCGGCGCTACACTTTTTATTATTATTTATATGTATATAATATATATATAGTTTAATACTTTAATTTATTCTTAAAAATATTATTTTTGCACGTCCTGACTTAAATTTTATATACCCTTATTACAAATATTTTCAACTTTAAAAGTAAGAATAAAAGTTTGTGGATGGTAAGTGTCACTCTTTATCATAAATTTATATTAGAGTAATGCTACAACCACAAGTTATTTTACAATATTTTTACAAAATGTTGACGTGGCCAACTTCTTATTAGTTTTCATCTAGGCCCACCATTAATATTATATTTTCATTTATCAATAATCACTCACCACATTTACGGGCAGCTCCACATGGAATTCAGTGTGGTCATAGGATCACCCTGACTTGGCAAAAAAATTAATTATTATATATAAAATATAAATTTTTTATGATTTTATTATCTTTAAAAAATATTTGTGACCACCTTATACTATTTTAGGGTCATTATAATTAATTTTTGGACAAAATTTGGCAACAAACTTGATTATAGACTAAGACTACAACTCCACTCAATATTTTTTTTATTGGATATGAATTATGACAAATTCACCATTGAATTACATTTTCTCCTTATATTCTCCATATTCGCAAAATTTCAAAAAATAAAAAATCAATAGCTATGTCATCAATCAAATTTTTAAAATTTGAGTTTTTATTGTCTAAAATTATATAAAAATTTAAGTTTATGAATCAAATAATAAATAATATCCGATTAACATGAAATTTGACATGTGTTTTAAGAATATAAAGAACATGCAATTCAACAATTAAATTTTCAAAATATGTAACTATGTCAATTTGTTTAGTGTGAATTGTAGTCTTAGGCTACAACTAAGTTTGTAGCCAAACTTTGTCTTTTCAATTTGTTTAGTGTGAATTGTAGTCTTAGGCTACAACTAAGTTTGTAGCCAAACTTTGTCTTTAAATTTTGGCCCCCTTAACAATATATTAAGTCATTACAAACAAAAATAAAAATCCCAAAAAATTTGTTATCTAACTAAAATTTTGAAAGAAATGTAACTTGTAACAATGATAATGAGACTATCATGCAAAAATTTAAAAATAATAAGAAAATTTGTAGAATAAAATTGTAAGATTTTATGTATTTTTTGTGTGTGTTTTGGTCAATATATGAAGTTATCTTTTTCTTAAATTTTGGTTAATAATGACCATCCTGAAAAATATTTCTGGAGCCGCCACTGACCACATTAGCAGTTTGTAAAATTTTTTATAAAATAATTTGTATCTCTAGCATTATTCTTTATATTATATGTATGTGAGTGTATCTAATATTGATTGTGTGCATTACTTTTGTTATAATGTTATTTGTCTAAATAATGATGTGTGTGGAAGTTTGTATGTATTGTATAAATATAAGGGAAATGTTTTGACACCACTTTCATGGGAAATATAACAATTGCCTTAAGGGTATCCGTTAACATGACCCTAAATATAATATAACTTTATATAATTTAGTAATTAGGAAATAGAGAGGGTTTGTTGCACGTGTGTGTATTGTTATCATGTTATAATAACTTTTTGTTATAGAGTAAGAAAAATTCAAGAAATTTTTTTTTTTTAAGTTAGTAATTATTCAAGTAATTGATTGGTTAAGTAGACACGTAGTGTATTATTTATATATGAATAAGTGTGGTTGTGTGTGTCAATAATTAATATAAAACTAATGAGTTGAGTTTGTTCATTTAGTTTAAAATATTTTTATAAAAACAAAGATAAATAGATAATAACAACTGCATAAAAATAAAAATGTTAGACAAAATTAACAAAATAAAATGGTCATAACTACCTACAATGGTAATAAATACTCATAATGAAGTATCATATAACAATTCAAAAAATTTTTTTTTTTGCCAATAACTCGATATATTTAAGTTCTCTTTTTATTAAAATTTTTTATTAATTTTTTTTTTTATTTGGAGCCGCCACTACTTGAGTTATTAAAATATACTAGTTGCAGACACAAGTGATGCGTAGTAATATACAACTATTATTCTATTATTTTTTTTTGAGATAAAAGATAGAAATACTATTCTTTTTTCTTTTTTCAAGTGATCTATATTATTCAAACTTTTGTATAGTGTAATATGGTTTTTTTTTTTCTGCAACTAAAATTTTTAAGTTCCAAAATTAACTATTTGAATTTCTAATTCTCTTAAAAAGATTATCATGATAACCAAACCTCATTACAAATTTACAATTAATATTACTCAAATAATTTATAGAGACATTCAAATACATAATCATCTTACTTTTAAAATATCTAAAAATTAATTCAAACTAAACCTATAAGAGGTATAGAGAGTACATGTGATAAATAAGTCAAAAAATACACCACCAAAGTGTATCATCCAAAAGTAAAGACAAAAAAAAAAAAAAAATCATCAATCTAAAATAGAGTTGCAAGAAAGAATTAATGAGAGAGAGAGAGAGAGAGAGAGAGAGAGAGAGAGAGAGAGAGAGAGAGAGAGAGAGAGAGAACAATCACCTTTTTTGGAAGAGAATGTGAGACAAATAACAAAATTATATAAAGAAGATGAGTAGAATAATATTCAAAAGAAAATGTATAGTTGTAAATACCAAATTATTCAAGTCATGCTATGTAATAGAATAATATTAAATCATTTTGTAATTTCATAGGATAACACATAACAAACAAAGAAATTAAAATTAAAAAGATAAAAAAATTAAAATATAACCAAATCATATCAACTTAAAGTAGAGTTAAATATAAAAATTCATCAATTTAAAGAATTAAACGTCTACCAAAAGAAAGAATATATATATATATATATATATATATATATATATATATATATATATACACACACACGCATACACACACACACAAAGAGAGAGAGAGAGAGAGAGAGAGAGAGAGAGAGAGAGAGAGAGAGAGTATTCACCTTTTTGTGTAAGTAAAATATGGATTGTATGGAAGAGAAAATAACAAATTTTTATAGTAAAAAAAATGGAGAGAAGAAGAGTCAAAATAAAAGGAAGATCAAGAAATGAAGAGAAATTGTAAGGTTGATGTATAGACTATAGATTAGTGGAGAGATAGAAAGGTAAAAGTAATTAAATGTTGGAGAATGTGTAATTGTAAAATGACAAATTAATAAGAAGAAAAATAATTAAAAAAGAGAGAAAATATTGAAAATAGGTTGATGATGTAGCGTTGATATAACTCAATAGGAGCGAAACAATATTAAACGCTATGCTTCAGCTTATATATATAACCACCGCGCACCCTTGGTGCGGTGGTCACTCTATAAGTATAAATACTTGTAGAGTGTGGAGAGTAAGGGCCGGGGTTCAAATTTTCAGGAGGAAGTTTCACACATATATTCACTTAGATTATGCTAGAGTATAAATTCTATCTTGTATATAAAAAAAAAATTATATATATATATATCAAGTAAATCAACTTTAAAAATACAAAACTTTTTTTTTTTTTTGATGAGAATAAAAAAACTTATTAATCATTGAAGAGGTGAAAATTTGATTTAGAGTTTAGAACAGGATGGACGTCAACCAGGCATAGGCTTGTTTTTGAGAATTCAACCACCACTCTAATCAAGACTCATTTTGATTGCTAGTAAGGCAACCCATGCCATCGCTTGAAAGCAAAAACATGCAGAACACAGAAAGCTAGACCCAACCTGACAACCAGTTCTTCATTACCCAACTCAGCCACACATTTGAATTTATGGTCTATTCTGCTAACTTTACTTTACTCCCCTCCGCTCCCTTTTAATTCAAATAAGCCTTAAAAGACCTCTGCTCCCTCAAACTACTTTCTTGCACAAGCTAAATATGCAACTGATGTTCTTCATTGCTTCCATCTGTATGATGCTAAACCTATTAAATCTCCATGTTGCCCCTCCAATATTTGACATTCACTACCCATCCTACCTTTCCTATATATGCTGTCCAACAAGTATGTCATTTCATGCGTTCTCCCACATATCAACACCTCCAAGCTGCAAAACGTATCTTAAGATATATAAGCCCCTTAACTTTGTTTGCCTTTAGTTGACTGGGCTGGAGATCCTTTCACTAGATTATACTCCACTGGCCTCCTTGTATTTCTCAGCAACAATTTAAACATTTTAATTTCTTGGTTTTCAAAGAAACAAAGCACTTTTTTTTGCTTCTCTACAGAAGCAGAGTACAGAGCTCTTGCTTCCACAGCTGCCGAATAGTTCTCATGGTTGCGCCACAAATATAATTTTGCAGACATCTTCACCGAAAGCCTTCCTGCTCCACGATTTCAGGAGCTTCAATCCAAACTCATGATGTCTTTCTGCCCCATTCATTTGAACCAGAAGACAATAGGGTGACCATTTTTTAAATTTTTAAATTTTTTTTTTTTATAATAGTCAGTCACTCTACTCTACTTCACTTCTTTACTTTCCCTCTTTCTCTCTTCATCCTGGCCCAAAGTCATATATAAATCAATCATTGATGCCACTGTCTAAAGTCTAAACCAACAACATCCACATCTTCATAAGGTACTCCTCGTCTCGACCAAACGAATCAAGATTAATTTTGTTTTAGATTCCACATGAATAAATATTAGAAATCATTTTTTAAAGCAAAAAAAAAAAAAAAAACCAAAATTAAATACTAATCAATGAAAAGCTGATAAAATAGTAATCGGTAAGAACAAATAAACTGTTTGTTCTTATTTATAAATTTGGAATTTGGTGCAGTCATTTGGCACAACTACGGGTTTTAAGTTCAACTTTTATTATATAGTAAATAGTATGATATGATTACGATATATTCTTAAAAAAAAAATTATGATGTGGCAAGATTTTTATTTAGAGTATAAATATAGGAAATCGCATATTAATATAAGGACAATATTTAGCTACAAAATTAGTTGTAGTATTAGGTTACAACCTTACTCAATATATTTTTATTTAAGGTGATTTTTGACAAATCCACTATTAGATTACATCTTTTTATATTTTTCACGCTTGCAAAATTTTTAGAAAATTAAAGATTAATAACTATATTATCAATAAATTGTTTAAATTGTAAGTTTTTATAGTTTAAAATTGAAAGCTCAAATAGCGTGAAAACATTATTGCTTGTTTAGAACCCTAAATTAAAAGCGTAAATGCACTTTTAGTCTCTACATTTTGATTTTTTTCCATTTTAGTCCATACATTTTAATTTTACCACTTTTAGTCCTCCCTAAATCAATTAATGCGTTCCATTTTGGTCCTTTCTGTTAGCCCACTAACGGAAAGTGCTTAGGTGGCAAATTGAGTGCATTATTGGCACATTAAATGCTGATGTGGCCAATTAAAAATTATATTTCATAAATAACCTAAAAAACTGTAAATTATTTCTACCAAACTATTAATTTAATTCTATCTTTTACCTCAAAAAAGACAATAATTTAATTAATTATTTTTTTTACCTCATAGGATGAACAAACCCAGACAATAAAAAATGACGAACACTAGAGAACAACCCAGAAAAATAAAAAAACGAAGAACATGATGAACAAACTAGAAAAATCAAACACAAAAATTCAAACTAGCAAAAAAAACAAATTACCATAGTAGATTCAAACCTAGAAAAACACAATCTTCGCTAATCAAATTATCCAGAAAAACCTAGTAATTTAGTCCCTAAATTACCCAGATCTGCTTATTCATCTTCGCTAATCAAATTGGGGATTTTAGTCTGGATTTTCGGCAAGGCGGAGTCGGCGTGCTTGACTATGGAGGAGAGATTGATAGAAGGGACTGAGAAATCTTCCTTGGGAGGGAGGCGACTGTAGGTGGTGGCTTCGCCGCCAGGGGAGAGAACAATCGGCTCCGGCGGGGACTTGAAGCGATTGGATTGGGTCTTGAACTTGTTAGGGTTTTGTAGCGGTTGCTTTCTCTTGGAATTGGAATTGGAGGGCTTGTGAGGTTGAGGGTTGTGAGTTTTTGGGTGAGTGAGAGCGTAGGGAGAGAATAAGCTTGTTGAAGAAATGGAAGTAGCAACAACAACCATTTTTAGTTTTGGCTCAAATGAAATGAAAGAATCGGCAAAGAAAAATATTGGGAGACCCAAACCCAGAAACGGCGCCATTGGATTTGCTCCAAACCCAAATCTGCTCCTGATAAGAGCATAAAAAAGGAAAGAAAAAAACCATTCAGATCTGGGTTGGTGTTGGTGTACAGTTGATTTTTGTGGAAGAATTTGTGTACAAATCTTGGAATATTTTGGGTTTCTATTCTTTTGTTCTTGGGATTGAATATTCTGGATTTGTTGTTCTTGTGTGTTCATGATCAAGATGAATTTGGAATATGAATTTGATAATTTGAATGTAAAATTTATGAGTTTATGGGTTTCTAATCTTATTGTTCTTGTTCAAGGATCTGAGATGAATGATTTTTGTTTTTAATTCTGTTTGTAATTTTTTTATTTAGTTAAAATTAATAATTTTTTTTTAAAATTTAGATGCTGATGTAGAATTTTTTAATGCCAAAATAGATTTTTTAATTATTATTTTACTGTGTCGTCAGCCACGTCAGCATTTTCTGTTAGTTGGGTGACGGTAAGGACTTAAATATCATGCGTTAATTGGTTTAGGAACTAAAAGTGGTAAAAATAAAATGTAGGGACCAAAGTGGATTGTTTTTACCCTACTTAACTAAGTGCTGAATATGAGTAAGTGTAACGAAATGAAACTAAAGCAACTCTCTAAGGCATAACCAAATACTATAAACAATAGTAGCAAAACTTAAAGAGTAAGTGAAGAGAGATGTAAACACAAGATAACACCGAGACATGTTATCAAAGAGGAAACTGAAGTACTCAGCGAAAAAACCTCTCTACGGCCCTCCAAGCTGAATCGATCCACTAGTGAATAAAGTTAGAGTACAAAGATATCAAAAAGACCCTCCAAACCTAATTTACTCAAAGTACTTGAACCCTCCAAATTCTAGTTACTAACGGACTTCACCGAGCCATGTCTTTAGTAGTTATCCGAATCCCGCAATTAACTCCAAATTGCATCCGTTAATCGATAGCTTCTTCCAATACTTCTCACACACACCAAAACTTCTCTTAACACTTAGATTGGGTGAGGTAAGTGTTTGGACGAAAAACCTCTCAAGGATTTGTAATTGGAGAGTAGAGGAAAACTAAGAGAAATTGTGTAGATGATTGTGGGTTTACAATCTGTAACTCTTAAGTGTTTTGCTAGGGTTTTCACTCTAAAAGTCTTATTACAATTTCGTGGGTAATGTGAGCTTATATAGTGTTGGTAAAGAGATGAGAAAAACACTCTTTAAAAAGTTCCAAGCGGAGAGTTTCGCGGGTCACTCATGACTTGGCCGAGTCGCAAAGTGACTCATGAAAACTAGCTTGGCATAAATCCTTTTAGCTTTTAGCATGTGCTTCTCACGTGACCTTTCACTCGCGAGCCAATCGCGAACTTCACTGTCTACATAATTCTTTACCAAATTCTTGCACTTAACCCTTACATTAAATTCCACAAACATACAGAGAAATGATTAAACAGAAACACAATTAAATTTGACACGGAATTAAACCCAACAAAACATAGTTGTAAATCACAACTTTTCAAAAATTAGGACAAAGTTTAGCTATGAAATTGGTTGTAACTTAAGGCTACAATCTTACTCAATATCTTTTTATTGGAGGTGAATTTTGACAAATCTACCATTGGATTACATCTTCTTTTTATATCTTCTATGCTTGCAAAATTTTAAAGAAATTAAAGATCAATAATTATGTCATCAATAAATTGTTTAAATAACAAGTTTTGGTAGTTTAGAATTATGTATAAATATAAGCTTGTAGATCATATAGTAAATAATATCCGATTGGCACAAAATTTGACATGTGTATTGTGAGTGTAAAGAACATGCAATTCAACAGTTAGATTTTCAAAATATATAATAATATTTATTTTATTGAGTAAGGTTGTAATTTTAAACTACAACAAATTCTGTAGCTAAACTTTGTACTTAAAATTATATGTAAAATATAAGCTTATAGATCATATAGTGAATAATATCCAATTGACACAAAATTTGACATGTGTATTAAAAGCGTAAAGAACATGCAATTCAACGGTTAGATTTTCAAAATATAAGGTAATGCCTATTTTATTGAGTAAACTGGTAGCCTTAGGTTACAACCAATTTTGTAGCCAAATTTTGTCTTTAAAATATAGGATAAATTGTAAATTAAACTCTAAAGCTCAAGAGTTTTTGAATTTTATACCTTGAAATTTCATAATTTGGATTTTACCACCTGAAGTTTGGGGGTGTTTGGATTTTACATCATGAAATTTCAGAATTTGAATTTTACCAACTAAATTTTAGGGGTGTTTAGATTTTATACATTGAAGTTTTAGAATTTGGATTTGGGGTTGTAAAATCCAAATTCTGAAACGTCCGGATGTAAAATCCAAATATACCCAAATTTTAAAGGTGTTATTTGCAATTTACAATTTACCCCAATATATATATATATATATATATATATAACATGTTAATACATATTAAAAACGAAGCATGAAACTCACAATCTCATAGATATCAATTATCACAAATTCACAACTCCAAATTACTGTCAAGGTTCTAAAACTCATTCTTTATCATATACTAGTGTTGCACGTGCAGCCCCAGTAGTGAGAAAATTAATATAGATTTTGTGTGTGAAACCGTGAATTTTGGCTTACCCAATTTGACTATATTAAAAAAGAAGTATAAAAATACAAAAAAAATATCACAATATTTTCACAATATCTTCATTTTTAGGATCCGAATAGATATTTTTTTATTTTATTTGAGAGAAATGCTACATTCATAACATTTTTAGAACAAATTCTAAATGACAAGTTATTATTGGTTTTAAACTGATAACATTGTTATTGTTATTCTCAAAACATTTGTTTTCAGTTGTGGTTGGTCACAATCTCATATTTTATTATTTTATTTCGACTTGTAAGAAATTGATACTTCAATATTTGTAAAAATATTATGAAATTTGTTGTGCCGGTATAACAATATATATGCCAGCTTACATGAATATTTAAAAGAAAAAAAAAACACAAACCAATTACTGGGAAAAAAAAAACTTTAGGCATGGCAGAAATTAATGTTAAAATGTTGTGGACTTAGCATTTTTTATTTGATCTATAAGAAACTGAGATCTCAATAATTGTAAAAATATTGTGATAATAATAAGTGTTGTAACATTTTTTCAAAACATTTATTTTCAGTTGTGGTTAGTCACAGTCTCATATTTAATTATTTTATTTTGACTTGTAAGAAATTGACACGTCAATAATTGTGAAAATATTGTGAAATTTTTTGTGTCAATATAACAATATATATGCCAGCTTACATAAATATTTCAAAGAAAAAAAACACAAACCAATTACTGGAAAAAAAAAAAAAAAAAATTTAGGCACTATAGCTATAGTGCCAGTTGAATAAACCAAAAGCACTATAGCTCTAGTGCTATCCATCAATAATAGCTTACCTATGATTTGTTATGAAATTAATGTTAAAATGTTGTAGATTTAGCATTTTTTTATTGGATATATAAGAAACTGAGATCTCAACAATTGTGAAAATATTGTGATAACAATAAGTGTTTTAATATTTTCTCAAAATATTTATTTTCAATTGTGGTTGGTCACAGTCTCATATTTTATTTTTTTATTTTGACTTGTAAGAAATTGATACATCAATAATTGTGAAAATATTGTGAATTTGTTGTGTCAGTATAACAATATATATGCCAGTTTATATCAATATTTAAAAGAAAAAAAAAACACAAACCGATTACTGGGAAAAAAAAAACTTTAGGAACTACAAAAATTAATGTTAAAATGTTGTGGACTTAACATTTTTTTATTTGATTTATAAGAAACTGAGATGTCAACAATTGTGAAAATATTGTGATAACAATAAGTGTGGTAACATTTTTTTAAAACATTTATTTTTAGTTGTGGTTGGTTACAATTTCATATTTTACTATTTTATTTCAACTTGTAAGAAATTGACACGTAAATAATTGTGAAAATATTGTGAAATTTGTTGTGTCAATATAACAATATAAATATCAGCTTACATTAATATTTAAAAGAAAAAAAAATACAAACCGATTACTGAAAAAAAAAGTGACTAACTAAACCAAAACACTGTTGTAGCTACAGTTATTGTGATAACAATAAGTGTTGTAACATTTTTTTTAAAACATTTATTTTCAGTTGTGAAATTTATTGTGTATCATCACATTATTGAGTGTCCATTTGGCAATAAAAGGTCTATTTGGTAAGATATTTTTAGTAACATTATTTAAGTGTTGTGAAAATATGTGTAGGTGAAAAAATATTGTAAAAATAAGTGTACTACTGTTTAAACAACGAAAACTATTTTTTAAACAACAACACAAAACAAGCCCAGAGCTTTTTGCTAAATATAAGATAAAAAAAATTATAATTTTTATATTAAATATGTGACAACAACCTTACACTTATTTTATTTTTTAAATTGAGACAAAAAGAAAAAGCAAATAAGCAAACATGAAAAAGCTTCAAATGGACACTGATTTTTATTTTATTATTTTATTTCGACTTGTAAGAAATTAACACGTCAATAATTGTGAAAACTAAACCAAAGGACTGTTGTAGCTACAGTGCTACAGTGCATTGTGATAACAATAAGTGTTGTAACATTTTTTTTAAACATTTATTTTCAGTTGTGATTGACTACAGACTTATATTTTATTATTTTATTTCGACTTGTAAGAAATTGACACGTCAATAATTGTGAAAATATTGTGAAATTTGTTGTGTCAGTATAACAATATAAATGTCAGCTTACATCAATATTTAAAAGAAAAAAAAAACACAAACTGACTATTGAAAAAAAAAAACCAATCTCATATTTTATTTTATTATTTTATTTCGACTTGTAACAAATTGACACGTTAATAATTGTGAAAATATTGTGAAATTTTTTGTGTCAGTATAACAATATAAATATCAGCTTACATCAATATTTAAAAAAAAAAACACAAACCAATTACTGGAAAAAAATAACTTTAGGCATTGTAGCTATAGTGCCAGTTGAATAAACGGAAAAAAAAGACTCACTAAACCAAAGCACTGATGTAGCTATAGTACTGCACAGTGCAAAACACTGGATGTACAGTGCCAAGACACTGTAGTGGCATAACCGCTTTATTTTGACTGGTAAGAAATTAACACGTCAATAATTGTGGAATTTATTGTGTTAGTATAACAATATAAATGTCAGTTTACATCAATATTTAAAAGAAAAAAAAACAAACCGATTACTTAAAAAAAAACCAATTTCATATTTTATTTTATTATTTTATCTCGACTTGTAAGAAATTGACACGTCAATAATTGTTAAAATATTATGAAATTTGTTGTGTCAGTATAACAATATAAATGTCAGTTTATATCAATATTTAAAAGAAAAAAAAAACAAACAGATTACTGGAAAAAAAAAAAAAACTTTAGGCACTGTAACTACAGTGCCAGTTGAATAAACAAAAGGGTTGAATAAACGAAAAAAAAAACTTACTAAACCAAAGAACTATTGCAGCTACAGTGCTGCACAGTGCAAAACGTTGTATGAACAATGGCAAAACACTGTAGTGGCATAACCGCTTTTTATATAGTTAATAGATATAGTCCCACTCTAAGGGTCCGTTTGGATACAGTTGAAAACTGAAAACGCTGTAGTAAAATAATTTTTAAATGTGTAATAGTACCGTGGAACCTATTTTCAATAAAAAAGTAGTTAAAAAGTGATATTTGTGGGTCTGTGAACAGTACACAGATGCATTGTTCACGCAGAAAAGTGGCTGAAAAAGTTATAATTTGCTGCTACTGTTCATGCACAGTATATGAACAGTTGCCGTTGTCCCTTAAAAGCTGAAAAGCTGCCAAAAAAAAAAAAAAAACAAACAGCAGAAACGTGAAACGTAGACGCAATAATCCCTATCCAAACTCAGTCTAAATTGAATACAATCTCATGTTTCAAAACTCTACGTACAATCTACTTAACAAAAAAGAGTTTGACATTTTCTAAAATAAATAATTAATTAAGGTATTGTTTTATACATATTCTCTAATTTACATTTTCATTTATTAATACTTATTAATTCTACTCTCTTTTAGAGTTTTTTCTATCATATTTTTTTTCTTTAGAAGTAGCACTTACTAATTAATACCATGTTGCTTTTGAGAAAACAAAGTTAGGTGCGGAGAAATTATTAATATGATAAATAAATAACTAGACGTGAGATGTGTACACAAAATGTATTCCCATAAAATATTATAAAAATTATTATGGAAATAAAAAATTTGGAAAATTGAAATGTCTTCGTACAGTAAGTACACCCACACAGAACCCTAGTCAAAAGAAAAGAAGGATAAAATTGGATGCAAGTATGCAACATGTGATGCTGATAATGTAAGTGAGAGGTGTACCCAAAAAGGATGCACATAAAATATATATACACACAATACATAATCATGTGGAAGATTTAAAGAGTATTAAATTTAATATCAATCCCCAATATGTAAACTCACATACTACTACAAACTTGACTTTTTTCAACATATTTTTACCCACAGTCAATAAAAAGTGTTAATAAAACCTTAAATTTCTACAGTTGTACTCAACTGTTGATCAAAATGTGAACAAGTGTATACTTATTTCTACAAAAGTGTATTCTTATTTCTAAGGTTGGCACAATTGTTGAAACAAGTGTTCAGAAAAACTTAAAATAGGGTAAAATACATCTATCCACAGCTTTCATGAACATGAAAAATAAATTACATCTTTTATCAACATTCGTAATAAATGTTGAAAATCTATAACACTTTTTTTTTATTTTTTTTTATTTTTATGGGAACACAAACTGAATTTTCATTGCCAAAAGAAAAGGGAGTACAACAGAGCAAAGAGAAAAGAAGCTCAACACAGTACAAGCCTAAATACAATTTGCCTGGATAACTTGTTGCACCATAGGAGGACAGGCCCCCTTCCAGACTTGAGAAACTTCATTTTGCCTTGCATACTGCGCAAGTTCATAGGTTGTTCTATTGTATTCTCTTTTCACAAGCTTGATCCTCCAGCTGCTAAAAGAAGAAAGGAAATTGAGGATTCCCTGATACACATGACCAAGACTGCCATTTGTTTCAGCTGCTGTGATGCTTTGAACAGCTGTTAAGGCATAAGATTCCACAATGATTTGAGGCAGCTTTTGTTCTCTGGCAAGAAGTAAACCACACTCTATAGCCAGTGCTTCAACTTCTACCACGAAGTACTGTCCCTGAAGATATTTGCAGCAAGCAGCCGTAACTGTACCAGTTGCATCTCTTATAACCACTCCCATGCTTGAGTTCCTTTCATTTTCAGATGTTGCACCACCAACATTGATCTTGAAAACCCCCGGAGGAGGCGCTGTCCACTTCTTTTCTGTCAGCAGCAAGTGTTAAGAGTATGCTAGTGAGGCACTCTTGAATTCTTGTATATAACTCTTAGCAAAGCTTTAAATATGATTAGAAGCTGACTTGAGGACTCGTGCACAATTTTGTTCCTGTTATACCAGATTGCCCATGCAACTCCAAAGAAAATCTCCAGGTCTCGTGACATACCAGATTGAGATATTTGCATTGCAATGTCTATAACCTCCATGTTTACATTCAGGAAGTCTATGGGGCCATCCACCCAACATTTCCACACTTTCTTAGCGACTTCAAACCTGACTAGAGCATGGCAAATTGATTCTGGCTCCTTTCCACAAGCAGGACAGATTTCCCATAAATTAACTCCTCTTCTTTGCAAGTTCACAAGTGTCGGAAGAGCATTCATACACATTTTCCAAGCAAAGATTCACATCTTAGATGGAATGTTTAAGTGCCACAGCTTCTTCCATAGAGGACTCCTTGGATCACCTGAAGAGCTTTCACCTTCTTCCATTGTATCTAATACCCCAACAACGATATAATAGGAACTTTTAATGGTGAATTCCCCCCTTTTATTACCCACCCATATGATTTGGTCCTCTGGAAGGTTGTGGCTGAGAGGAATATTCAAAATAGTTCTTACTTCGAAAGGCAAGAACAAGGATCTTCCTACATCAGTTTTCCACCTCCTTGTATCTCTGTCAATCAGCGTCGAGAGACCCTAGGATAATCATCAAAGGGTTTTGGGGGGAACATTATTTTGTACGTTGTTTAAGTAGGCAGCCACTTATCTTCCCAAATGTGAATCCTATTGCCATTGCCAACTTGCCAATGGGCACCTCTTTTCACAACTTCCAACCCATTCAAGATGCTTCTCCAAGCATAAGAAGGGTTGGATCCAAGTTTTGCTCTAAAAACATCATCATGCGGTTAAAATCATGCTTTGTAGATTTGGGCCACTAAAGAGTTAGGATTCAAGATTAACCTCCAACCTTGCTTAGCTAGCATAGCAAGGTTGAAAGCCTATAAATTTTGAAATCCCATTCCCCTATTCACCTTTGACTTACACATTTTCTTCTAGCTTACCCAAGCAATTTTTGATTCTTGACCCCTTTGACCCCACTAAAATTTTCTCATCATATCTTTAATCTCGTCACAAAGACTTTTTAGGATCTGGAAACAACTTATAGTATATGTCGGAATTGCTTAGGCTACAACTTTGATAAGGATCGCTCGACCACCCATTGAAATGCACTTATATAGAGCTACTGTTCAAATAAAAAGTTTTATAGAACTTAGCTTAAATCTCTCTCTCACAAAACCTAAAAATTTCACATCTCAAAATTTCTCTCCCAATTTCCATTACTAAACTTTTCAATCTCTTCTTTTTATTTTATTTTTTGTCACTTTCTAGAGAAAAAAATAATTTTTCCATGGGACGAAGCTCGTCTCTGCCTAGCACTAGCGAGAGTGGTGGCGGTGACACTTTCTGCTCAAACCATGATTGTTTCCCTCTAAAGCGGAACTGACTCAAGTCCGACTCGGATCGTCCTGTTCTTCCCCGCAGTCGATCTCACCTGACCCGCTTCAATCACAAGATTTTGCCCTGGCTGAAGGAGAAGTTGGCATTCTACTTCTTGGTGTTTCTTGCTGTGTTCCTTTACGCAATGTCGTCGATGGTGCTGCAAAGCTTGATCACAGCGGTGTCAAGGCAAGGAAGCGGGCGAGGCCGGAGGTTGAATAGGGAAGGATTGAGGATCGGTAGCTTGTTAAAGTTCTTGCCGCCTAGGGTTTCGAGAAGTGATGGTCTCGATTCGTTGCGATCGGAGCTGAGGATTGGAGTTAGGGCACCAAAGCTCGCACTTGTGAGTTTTTTCCAGTTTCTTTGGTATTTGATTCTAAGTTATTGTTTGCGTGTTTGATTTTATGGCTTTAGTAAATAGTTCTCCTAGAATGGAATTTGAGTTTATTTCCTTTTATATTTGATAGTGCATTGGAATTTCAAAGCTCACATTAATGCTTTGTTTGGTTGTTGTGAAAATTAGAGTCCATTAACGTGTTACTTTTGCAATATTTCCTCAATTTTTGAAACCACAAAGGCCAATGGGAAGGCCACAAACAACTTAGCCTATGTTTTTCACATTCTTACAACAAATTTTGACTACATTATGTGACATTATGCCGCTGTGTCATCATATGCTGATGCAGGGTATATATTCCTTACCCGTTTTAATGGGAAAGCCTCACATTTCATGCCGGAGAAGCTTTTGCTATGATTGCCGCTTCTTTTGTTTCACTTTTTGAGGTTCAATTCTGAGCAACAATTTCATGTATTTCTTGTTTATTAGCTAGCTACTTTGTGACCATGTTCTCTAATTATGACGAGGAGGAGGTGGGGAGAAAAGAGAACACGGTGGGACCCATGGCAAAAGAGGAGGAGGAGGAGGAGGTGGAGGTGGAGGTGGGGTCTAGCTTGGCCATGGAGAGGGTGGCTGCAGCTAAATAGTATATAGAGAGCCACTACAAGGCTTAGATGAAGCACATCCAAGAACACAAGGAGAGGTAATTGTAGAGAAGGGCCGTGATAATTTGGTTCATTCTGGAACATGAAACTGATAATTTGGTTGATTTTGGAACATGAGCTTTTTTTTTTAGTGTAGAAAACAAAGAGTTCAATATAAATAAACCATGAAAAACTTAATCATATAGTTAAAAAACAATTCAAATTTATAAGTCATTTATGTAATATACCATTACTATGTAATATATATATTAAAGTTTAGAGAAAATTCAATTAGAATCAAAATTGAATTTTGCTTTTGTTAGTTTTCCATACAAATTAAATTGTTTAGATTTTTGTTTTTTTTTTTACTGAACTAATGAGCATATTTTTTATATCGTTTTTATTAAGATATTTTGTATATGAAGATATTGAACATAGAAAACTGTAATTGTGCTGAACGATTCCATACACATATACCCTTTCAATTTAGGAGATATTATTTGACCAGTTTATTGTTTTATTTTGTGTTGTATTTAGTATAATTTTCCAGACAATAATTATTGTTAAGGACATATTTTATGTAATAGGTGAATCCTTTGACAAAACGCACTTTACTTGTATTTGGGTAAATCTAGGATGTGCTTAATACTTCAAAGAACATGTTGTTCAAGTCTAGTATTAAAGCCATGAAGATTGGACCAAGAAACAAGTGAAGAAAATGTGTTTACTAAAGCTGGACACCTGCTAGATACCTGCGGAAAGCTGCTCGACAGATAGCTATCTATCGAGATTTAATGAGGTTCGACACCTGCTATCTATCGAGGTATCTATCGAGGTTACGGAAATCAGAATCTTCAGATCTGATTTTTGGGCCAGACTTTTGTATTTTTGTAGGGTTTCTTTTCTCACAACTTTAGACATATATAAGGCTTATTTTAGAGGCAGTCACATAAGAGAATACATGGAGAACATATGCAAAAGGTAGCCGAAGCCTTATTCTCTCTGAAAGAAGCTACTGCGTCTTTGCGCCTTAGGGTTTTGTAACCAAGTGCTTTTTGATTTTCATTGTTGATGAAGTGAAGAACTTTACAACCAACATCTTCTTCTCTAGTTGGTGATTGAAGTCGCGTACTGGGATTCATGCATCAAATGGTGGCGTTCATATATTGAAGAATTTAGAGGTTTTGAAGCGGTAGAAGGTTTCTACTGTGAGTTCATCTACGAGGATTGTAGAGTCTAGGGACAAATGTTTTGTACTAAATCTGAAATTTCTCTTTACTATAGTGAATTGCTTTTCGGGAAGGTTTCCACCCAGGTTTTTTACTGTGAAACTGGTTGGTTTCATTGGTTTTCTTGGGCCATCATATCTTGTCTTATTTATTTTTCCGCTGCACTTAGTTTTGACATGATATTGATGTTTGTTTGTTTTAACAAGTTTTATGCATAATAAATCTAATTAACAACTTGGGTTTAAAACTTGTTAATTCTATCAACCGAGGTCTAAATTTCCCAACAATTATGAATTGATATTGTATATGTAATATCTAATAGTAATTTTTAAAGTCATATGTGTAATAGCAATATAACAAGAAAATTAGTGTAACCAATATTGTGAAAATTGTAAGGAAAAACTATTTTAGTATTTTCAAATGTCCTGGTCAAACTATATCCTATGTGTTTAATAACTTAAGCTAACAGTAACAGTACGACTACAATTCTTACACACGGGTTACATACTAGTATAAATTAAATATCCATGACCTACCAAACCCATTTAATTCCTAACCCACCCATTAACCCATGATAAAATTAAAACAATTTTAAATAGACAATAAATTAAATCTCATGAATTAAATCATAGTCGACTAAAATCCAACTCACCAAATCAAACAAACATATTGATAGTTGATTAATTGGTTGAAAATAAAATCAATTTAGGAGCAACGATTTGGTTCAATATTCATCAATAAAAGAAACCTGATAATCATGAAAGAAAATCAACTGAGTTTTTACCAAAATTTCACATTCAATACCAACTAAAAAATTAGCTCTCTTTCCTCTATTTTCCTTCAAATTAATTTTCCCAGCAACCAAACAAAACACACACACACACACACACATACACACCCCTTTAAATTATATAAAACTGAATTAGAAAAAAAAATTGACATCATAAGATTTTGTTAAACAAAACTAAAAAATCAAACCACTGTTAAGATATATAAGCTTTCTCACATGAAAACCCTAATAAAATTTTTTAAAAAAATTATCTCTCTTTCTTCTCTTTCCTTCAATTTTTCTTAGCAACCAAACAACACACACAAACCTAAATTCAGATTATACAAAAAGCCATGTTGTAGATCTACGAATTTGACCCTTTGTTCTTTCAGTAAGGGTGAGTTCGATTTGTTAATTGCAAAATGATCTGTTTGTGTCGTCTCCGGTGAAGAAACCGATGCTAGCACAAGTGACAAAAGTAGTTGGAGAGAACCAGTTAGTGGCGAGTAGTGGAATCTTTGGCCATGGAGGCCTTGATGTGAGACTGGGGTGAGAGGGATTAGACCATGTAGGATATGTTTGGTAGCTAGGAAAATGAGAAAGAAAACCAATGAAAATAAAGAAAAAGAAGGAGAGTAGTCTGGTGGCTGTAATAATGTGTTTAGAGCATTCATCAGTCTCTTCAAATATCTAGCTGAACTAATCCAAAAAACTCTACTTTTGCTAGTTTAACTATCTATTATTTTGATACACATATATCAGCTTCAATACTTTATCAATATTGAAAATTAATGTAGTGACTAGTGAGGATAGAGGTTCACTACATGTAGAGATGGAACTATCCTCTTTTAAAACTTTATTTAATTTAGTGAGGCTAATGCACACTGATTTTGGTTGAGTTTAGATAAATTTTTTCTGAAATATTAAATTTGTGAGATTGATGTGAATGCTCTTAGGAACTTAGGGTTAAAAACTTAGATGGGTTTACCCAATGGATTTAACCATTTACACCAATTTAATTAGATTACCCAATGGGTCTTTACCCATTTAACCCAAATGTTTAATTGGGTTGAATTAAGACTTACCCAAATTAAGTGGGTAATAGGTAGGTTAATGAGTTTGGTTAAAAATTGCCACCCCTAGCCCTAACCTCTGTATTTGAAAATGGTTTTTTTTTTTTTTTTTTTTTGGTTTGATGTACTGAAAAATACAAGTCAACAAAAAATAATATCTGCAGCTAATGAAAAACAATCCCCATAAATTTTTTTAAACATATTACATACTCAAAAATATCACCATAGGTCCACACCACCAAAAAAATAAAAATAAAAAAATAAAAATCCCAATGGTAATTTCTCTCTATTCAACCTTTCCCTTTTTGCATTGGGCAATCGTTGATTGTTCATTCACTAACAATTGAGAGGTGATGATCAATCATTGAGTTTTTTCTCAAATTATATATATATATATATATATATATATATATATATTTTAAATTAGTAGTTTCTTACTTATTTTAAATTAGAGATTAATAAAAATTATTTAATTTAAATAATATTTTTAACTAATTCATATATTACAATTTGCAAAGATATACTATTAATAGCGTGGAGTAAAAGTTACCACCTATATACCCTGATTGCACTATGTGACTCGATATAAGTATTTTATGTCATACAACATACTTTTGTCATGTATTTCATTATATATATAATTTTTTTGTATTACTTTTTGTGATTCACTTTATACTCCACTAATTACAAATTTTCATATATTCTTTTTACTTTTCTTATAAAATAACAAAAACTTAAAATGAAAAAAAAAAATACTCATGGCAAGTTGTGATTAGTAGAGCATAAGGTGCAATACACAAAAATTAGTACATCATATTTGTATTCTTAGTACTACGAATATAAATCCTTGTAGTACTTTTTGCATTCCACTTTTTTATGTGGAAAAGTTTGTATTCCTTTTTATAATTCATTAATCACTAGTTTTCTATTATTCCTTTTATAAGGAATATAGAGTAAAACACAAAAATTGAAATAGAGAATTTCTAGATGATATTAAGTGTTATATTGAAAAATATAATAAGTGTTAACTATTGTAAAAAAAAAAAAAAAAAAAACAGACATTCTTATCAATTCATTATCTCTATTAAAGCTTGGAACAATACACTAAAAGACTTTAGCCCAAATCCTGAAATTTCAAAACAAGTTTAAAACTATTTTTAGCTAGAGATTGACAAGCATCCAAATTTAGGAATATAGTATCCTGTATGCCAATCAAACAGTTGACAAATGGGATGAGGGAAACCGGAAACAAGTCTCCTAGACGGGGTTCAACTATTTGCTAGGTACTAATTATCCAAAAAGGAAAAAAAAAAAAAAAAAAAAACACAATTTGCTTGAAATTGTTAGTATAGTTAAAGAGTAAAAATTCCTGAGTGGGACCATCAAGCACAGACGGCACTACCAGTAAAGTTTGGTCCCTAATGCTATGTTTGGAAGTTTTGAGAGAGAGAGAGAGAGAGAGAGAGAGGAGAGTAGAGGGGATTAGAGGGAAGGAGAGTAGTGGAGAGTAAGGTAGAGGAGAATGGTTATCCTCCACCTTGTTTGGATGTTTTTAAAATTAAGTAAGGGAGAGGGGAATAATTAACTTTTTCATTTGTAATTTTATTAATATGGTAAGGGTAAATTTGATAATTTATTTGGCTAAGCATTTTTATGCTCCACTCTCCCTCTAAATCTCTCCAATTTGGGGGAATTAAAAATGAGGGGTAAGAAGTAGTTCAAACCTCTCAAAATCTCTCCCCCTCATCCCTTAAAAAAATCCAAATAAGGTAATTAAATTACTCTCCCTCCCTCTACTCTACTCTCCCTCCTTCCCCAACATCCAAACATAGCATAAGTCCAAGTGAAAAGTCCGCAAGCTGCATTTTGCATTAATTTGTTGGACAAGAATAATAGCTATTCAGCCACATCTAAACAATATTAAGAATGTCTCTTAATATCATTAAGAAACAATATTAAGAATAATACTTTAAATATTTTTTGGACTTTGCTTGCACAACTAAACAATATTAAGAATAGAACGAATGTTTCAGAAATAATATGCTTGTTAAGGTTCCAAAGAAAACACATTGCTGAATCTAGGGCCAAAATGGGCATTTGCCCATTTTTCTAAAACTTTCCAGCAAAATGCCCACTGTCTGAAACTATTTAGGAAAATGCCCCTATTTTAAAACTTATTTTCTAAAAATCGAGTTTCAATTTAGAACTTGATTTTTGGACAATCGAGTTATAAGGAACTGAGACTTAAGAACTCCAGTTCTTTGAAATTTTTTTTTTTTTTTTCTGGAACTCAAGCCCCAAATTTTTTTTTCTAAGTTCAATTGCACTATAACTTGATTGTCCAAAAATCGAGTTTTACATTTGAAACTCGATTTTCTAAAAATCGAGTTTCAAAACATGAGCATATCCTTAAATAGTTTCAGATATAAGGCATTTTGCTGAAAAGTTTATGAGAAAGGGTTACAACTTCATTTTGGCCCAGAATCCAGAGTGCGAAGAATTTATGTAAATAAAAAATAGGCTTTCCCTCCAATTATCTATATATATATATATATATATATATATATATATATATATATATATATATATATATGTAATAGTGTTTACAGCATGGAACATCCAAACAACACAAAACTGAAAGTCGTGAGTCGTGAGTACGCTAGCCTTGTTGGTCCTTATTCCAATTTCAAAACGCTGCGTCATATTCATCTTTGGGAACTTTTAAGTTAAGATGGGCAGTCAAAATCAGCAACCTCATATACTGATATTGCCTTTTCCTTTACTAGGCCACGTCAAACCCACGCTGAGTATTGCACAGCTTCTTTGCCACGCTGGCCTTCATGTTACCTTCCTTAACACAGAGCACAACCATGGCCGCCTCACCCAGCTACAAAAGCTTTCTACTCACTTCCCAACCCTCCATTTCCAGTCCATCTCTGATGGATTGCCAAAGGATCACCCTCGCACTTTTGACTTAACTAAAGACATGGTCATCTCGTTCAAGTCTGTCACAAAGCCACTCTTTCGCAAGATGTTGGCTGAGTATAGCAGAAACTCTGATCTAGGTCTGGTTACTTGTGTAATAGTGGATGGAATTATGTACTCTTTTGCTAATGATGTGGCTGAGGAGTTGGGGATTCGTGTAATCACCACGCGTCCATACGGTGCTTGCTGCTTGTGGAGCTTTTGCTTTATTTCGAAGCTAATTGAGGAAGGCCACATTCCAGTTGGAGGTGAGTATAACTTTATAAGTTCTAACTAAATTGGCTGAATTGGTTATTGGTGCTGTGCATATATACTAATAGAATGGGTCAATGGGACAATGGTCTCTCAACAACTCGGTTATGTCCCTTTTCAGACCCAAAAATTAAAAAAAAAAAAAAAAAAAGAGCTAGAGCAAAATTATCATTTCACATATATTCAAAAACTCTGGAAGAACCTACGTTACTCTTGAATATGAAATAATAGGAACTTCCGGTTTAGTTAGTCTTGAATATGAAAGCTGTTAATTAATTCCATATTCAGCCAACAAGTCAGGTAGAATTTGATTTTCGATGGTGAATGCAGACCATGCATGTGCTAAATAATACGTATTCAACATCCACAATATTCTCCTAACATGAAGACATGCCATATACATTCTCACATCAGATTGCTTTATAAAAACTAATTTGTAACCTCATACATATTCATAAATACACTTAAAGATATATAATAAGATACACAATATAATTCTTATATATATATATATAATTTAAATACTATTAATAGTCATTTTTATATTTTGTTAACTCTTTAAAATTTTTTGTAAGGACATTATTAGGTATAAAATATAAATTGTCCATTTTTTAAAATTATTGTGAAGCATTTTTTTTACAATTAATTTATTTTAGACTCTTTGATTTTTGTACTTAATAACTCATTTGGATGAATATTTATGATGTGGTCCCACATTTGATTTTAAAATTAAGAAATAAATTTTTTTAAGAATAAATAATTTAGGACACATGGTGCAAAATTAGAACTCTAATTTGGAATTGTCAGGTATCTAGTACTTCTCTCTAAGTTTATTGAAGTACGATGGTTTGATGGTAGAAACGAAGTCATTTACCGTTCACAAGGGACGAATGATAAATTCTCTGAACCCATCAGGACCCATGACGGATTGGATGGGAGGGTCTACACCGTCTAGGTCATCATTTGAATCATACTCTGACTCGACCTCACCCTGCACCTCATCCTCCATATTGGAAGGAGAGTTGGCTGACGGTTCCCTTTCCTCGCTGGAGGTGCCGGAGTCTGCTTGATCTGACGGAAACACCTCATCGTAGTCCATTCCATCGCAGACAAACAATTGACCACTTAACGCCTCACTAGACATCTGACACCTACAAGTGACGGGTAAAAATCCTAAGACTCTAGGTCTACACTGACGTCGAATAAGCGAATATAATACAAAAGAAAAAACTTGAGAAAAGAGAAAGAATACTCACAGCTTGACGGTGTAAGAAGGGTGACGGGAAGGCTGAAGAGAGCGGTGATACCAAGTTGACGAGGCGACGGTTCGAGAAGAGTGAACGATAGCGCTCTGATCAGCAAATTTTTTTCCAAAATATAAAAATGAAAGGGACGAGCAGCATATATATAGAGAGAACGGCGTGGAAGACGAATGGACGCTTCGGTTCAAGCAAACAACCACTAAAAGCTTGCCATGTGACTTGACCGCATTAATGAGCCTAGGCTAGCCTGTCAATCAACACACGCTTCTCAAGGATAGAGGCAAATCGTCACTCCATGGATCCGTATAAAATAAGCGACGGGTTGATAGAGTGAGGGGGCAACTGAAGAGAGTAGAATTAAAATAGACGGTCAGAATTTACAAAGACCTGCAATAGGTAGCATCATTAGGACGACGGATAAAAGCATGAGATGACAAAACCCCTTAAAGGTGGACGGATAATCTGGGGGGACGGGTCACCTTCAATGTACGGATGATCCAAGGAAAGCGGATCGTATGCAGTGAACGATAATGCTTCGGACGGATACTGAGGTCGATGGAGCCAAATACGCCACGTGGCAATGACATGGCTTACTTGGCCCCCAAGGAAATTTCAAATAACAATAACTTGTGATCCACGATTAACCCTAGTCAATAAAACCTTTACATGGAAAAGGTCCCTTAAATTACGCGCATTTATGAAAATCTTCTCTACAAGGAAATATTCCTCTGGCCCAAGGCACCAAGGTCGGTTCCCCACTACTATAAAAAGGCCAAAACCTTTAGAAAACAAGGTATGCACAATTCATCCCAGCTCTAGCACTCTAGAGTTGCGAACATGAAATTTCTCTAATTTGATCGTCGAATGGTATTTAGTCGGTGCCACACTGGCACCCTTTGTAGGTTCTTCTTTTCAGTGTTGTGCATGTGTTGCTTCGGGACGTAAAGGCTTTGCAGTTTACTGATAATTTTCGACATCATCAGTTATATATATAGATTTTATATAGATTACCGAGATTGGATTAGTCAAAGCATTTATAAAAAGAAAGTTATTTTAATATTTAATCTCATTGAACATGCTTTTTAAATGGTTCCATAGTCTATATATTGCTATGTGTCTGGTCATAAAATGAGCAAGATATATTTTCAGCTAGCAAAATCAGGTTTTTTAATTATAAAATAAAAATAAGAAAGTATTAAATTCAGGTAGGAGTTGGATACATGATATATTAGGTTTAGAGGATTAGTATTTGTGATGTCCAATTACCAAATTACTATTTTTAACAACTAATATAACAAAAATGATGCTGCATTTTTTGGCATGGCCATAAATGGCAGTGTACTGTAGCTAAAAAGTAGACAAAATATTAGTATTTTATTTGCTCCTCCATTAAATAACATTTACTTTACTTTTGTCCTTTTTTTTTTAATTTTTTTATGATTCATTTTTCCTCTGCTTTCTCTTCACTTCATCAACCGATCCTTTCTTCATCTTCTTTTTCTCACTTCATCAACTAATTCATTAAATAACGTTTACTTGCTTCCCGCCTCTTAAGAAATTTTTTTACCCTATATATATAAACACATATATTTATTTATATGTATTTATAACAAAAAAAGTCGGGATTAAAAAAAATTTCTTTTTACACTAGATAATTATTTGAAAACATGACAAGTTAAAAACAAATAATAAAGAAAAATATTTAAATAAAGTGTTTGCTAAAATAAAAACATTGATGTTAAGTGAATTATAAAGGATAAGATATTAAAATAAATAAAGTAATTTTTTGAGTTATTAAAAATTAAAAAAAATATAGCGCCATCAACATTGATAATCTAAGAGTCGAGGCACGTATTCATAGGTAAGAAAAACAGGTTAGGTTCCAATATACCCATCCAAATTTGCTCTATTATCATCCCTGTATTAACAACAGCTTTTATTAGGTTACTAGAAAGGTGTTTTTTTTTTTGTGTTGATCAAAAGAATGGTGTTTTTTATTTTGCTTTTGATCCGAGTATATAATTAGAGACTTATCAACAAAGTGATTGTCTTTTTAATGTTTGGAGGAGTTTCGGACCAATTTTTTTATTACCACAAAACTAGATTATATTGCTATAATAAATAAAGACACAAACCATCATAGAAATATTACAGACGAGGAATTACAAGTTACAACATTATTTCATATTTGACGGAAAGAAAATAAAACTGAAGGGAATAACCGAGTACTCAATAGTCAATAGTTGCAACTCAATGATAAGAATGGTAGCCTCAGCCAGTGATCTCAACGGACTTGACCTGAGGCTTCGGCTCTGGGACCTTGGGAATGGTGACAGTCAGTACCCCATTCTCCATTGAAGCCTTCACTTCATCAACCTTAGCATCCTGAGGCAACCGGAACCTCCTTAGGAACTTGCCGCGACCCCTCTCGACTCTCTGCCACTTTTCGTTCTTGTCCTCTTTCTCTACGCTCCTCTCCCCACTAATCTGAAGAACTCTTCCTTCTTCAACCTCAACCTTCACCTCCTCTTTCTTCAACCCTGGAAGATCAGCTTTGAACACATGGGCTTCTGGGGTCTCCTTCCAATCAACCTGGGCATTGGCAAATGTGGAAACCTCGTTGGACCCCAAGGGTAACCATAGGTCTGAGATTGTGGAGAAAGGATCTAAAACGCGATTGTTGCCAAACAAGCTTGGAATCAGAGACATCTTTGCTCAGAGAAAATAAATGCTACAATGACTCTTTTTGTAAGTGTTTCACTGATGAATTGAGTGAAATGTGGATGGTGATATATATATATATATATACACACACAGAGAGAGAGACAGAGAGAGAGACAGAGAGATTTGGGGTGTTGCTGTGGGGTCTTCAAGTTTCGGGGTTCTTCTATTTCTTGTTGATTACTTGATATATCTGGATGCTTCATGTATGATGTATCACTATCTGTAACCTTCCAGGGAGTTCTATCTTCTTACTCTTGCGTGGCAATGGCTTCTTTACAAAAAGAAGCTATAATTGTTCGTTGGTAGTTGACATAAAGAAGAGAAGGTTCTGGTATAAGGGTTGGGTTTCCATTTATGTATGGCCTCGGGCCTCCGCCTTTTTATCCCACAAGGACAAGGTGCTGTCGAGCTCAAGAATGATTTACTGCCTTGAATTACTTCGAGTGCGAGGACTAATTTCAATGTCCATCAATACCTTGAGGGAAATATTTGGGCCTTGTTTATTAAAGTAAGACAATCCAATGAAGAAAACATAAATTTAAAATGGGGGGAGGCTATTGGGCTTTTGCTTTCAACTTAATTTGTAGATAAGCTGAGTTAGGGCCCGTGGAGTATCTTGTGACACACGTGCCGACATTTACATGGTCCAACCCAAATTTCGGGAATAATTGATGAATTTGATATATGGTTGATTGGTATTGATTCGCACAGGGAAGTTTGTGATCATTGTCCAGTGCAATAGTTGCAAACAGTGGCTGCTGTGAAGTGAAGGCCGAAGGTTGGGACTTGGAATCCAATGATTTGAAACCGGAATTTTTTTTTTCCTTGATAAAAAGGCACTAGCATAGATTCCTAAAGTTAAAGGTGGGCATTTAGTTGATTAAAAGGCACTAGGATAGATTCATCTGCAAGTTGAAGGATGCTCGAAGCTTTAAACATTCATCTATTGTCCTTGGGTAGGGTCTTTTTTTTTTATTTTTTTATTTTTATATATATTTATCTTTATTTTTATCCAAAAAAAAAAAAAAAATACATATTAGGAAAAACATCGTCTTCATTTTAAAAGGGTAACCATTGATTGCAAGTGAATGTAGAGTAGAATAAATAAGACCTAAAATTGTTTCATTCATTCTTGCAACATTCCTATTAGTCCATATGAGCCCAAAGAGAATAAAAATAACTAAAAGAAAACATTTATCTTTAGGGAAAAATCTACTTTAATGGGTGTATTCATAAATTGAAATTATGGGTTAAACTCACAATTTTAGTTATTAAAACAGTGTATTAATCATCCCCTTATCTTTACACAAAGCTAACCTAATACACCAAGTCTCCCCAATTGATATCATTGCTTTCCAAGAATGTCCATACCTGCAATTCTTCTCACCTCTTATGCACAAGGCCATTGACCATAGCACATGGATACAGAGCATTCACGTTAATGGGTGTATAATATAAAAAATTGTTAGATTTACGCATTTTTCTTCAAAAACAATCTACATTAGTTTATGTAAAACACTATAGCTTTTCATTTTTGCTATAGAGCAACCACATCAGTCCGTTTAAAAATTTCGTCTATATTACACTAAAAACCTACTTTTTCTATTTTACACTACCACATTTCTAAAATACCCACATCAGTTTATTTATTTTACACCTCTATTCTAATTAAATATTAATTTTCAGCTCTCTCAGTCTCACTCGTTCCTCTCCTTCACTCACTCTCTCCATCACAGCCATCTCACCTAGCCTGCCTCACCGCCAATCCAGCTCACCACCTCAGCCCTCCACCGATTCGGCCTCCTTCTTTCCTTCGCCCCTCCCTAGCTCCGATCCACATGCACCGATTCGCCTCCCACCCCTAACCGACGAGCACCGATCCACAAGCGCCGATTCGCCTCCCACCCCCAACTGACGAGCACCGATCTCCCTAGCTCCAATCTACAAGCGCCGATCAGATTTGAGATCTCCCTAGCTCCGATCAGGCAAGACCCAAGATCGTTCCACAAGCACCGATCGTTCCGATCAAGCTCTGATCTGTGTTTGTGTATCTCTATTTTTTTTTTCTTGAGCAAATGTGTATCTCTGCGTTGATTCTCTGTGTTGATTTGTCTGTGTGGATGCGTTTGTGTGTAGGTGTGTTTGTGTGCATCTAAGGAAAAAGAAGAAGATGAGGAGAGATGTTGCTGAGTTTGTTGAGCTCGGAAAAGAGAGAGAAAAAAACGAGCGAACTAGAAATTGATAAAAAAAATAAATGAACGAGCTACAGTAGTCGTGTATATTTACACGGTTACTGTAACTCATGGATGAATTTTCACAATTTTGCACAGTTTTGCACTTACTGATGTAGGTGATTTTTTGCCCAAAATGTGTAAAATGGAGGAATTTTTGTATTATACATGAGTATCCACCAACTGATGTGGATGCTCTAACTGTGAAAATATACACGGTTACTGTAGTTTTGTATTTTATTTTTTTAATAATTTTTGTTCTCACCTCCCATGTCACTCTCACATCAGATTCTCTTTCTTCTCCATCTGACTCTCTTTCTTCTCCAGTGACTCTCTTCATTCTCTACCTCCTCCATACAATAAATCATTAAATTCATCAAATAAATCCTAGATCTAAACCTCAAACTCATATGGTTTTCCTAAAATCTAGATCTCAAACCCATCAAACTCATCATATACAAAATCGTATCATCAAACCCATATATAAATTTATGTGAATCAACAAAGAAGAAAGCAGCGGCTAAATCAGTAGCAGAAGAAGAAGTAGTGGCTATATTAGTAGAAGAAGACAATAGCATAAACGAAGGTATGCAGTGGCTACATCAGTAGCAGAAGAAGGTAAGCAGCGACTACATTAACAAAAGAAGACAACAGCATAAACGAAGGTCCATCCATGGAGGTTCGCCTTTGCGGTGGTCATGTGAGTTTCGACCATGACCATGGAGGTTGTTTGTTCTATTTAAACGCCTTAAAGCAGATTTTTTAACCTAATATATTAGCCAAGTGATTACTTATGTTAATATTCAAATCTAGGTTAAATAATAATAAATCATATCATTCACAACAACGGAAAAGTAAATAACATCATGATATGATAACCTAGAAAAACCGATGAAACGAACCGTTTCAAGGCAAAAACCTAAGGAGGATTTGACCTAGCAATCCTCAAGGTAAAGTAAATCCACTATAAGAGAATTGAAGTTTTTACAATCAGATTTAACACTAAATCTGTTGCTACCTCAAGTAGTAACTTATTGACACAACAATGTGCAAGCTCCGAACCACAGACTATTTCTCTCCTTAGATTTACTGCAACACAAGCACCCACCCTTGAAGGTTTAAATCATCAACTATTGTTGATCTTGTTGTAGCAACTTCAAATCTACCAATTCTAATAGTATGAGAATGATTTTCAGTAGTGACTTTGATAGAGGAAGGCACAATATCTTTTAGACCTCACAAGAGCACCTCCAAAGTCTTAAAGAGCTCTGAAAACGTAGTTAGAATTTTCCTTTATATACTAGAAGTGTTTCAGTTGAAACCTAAAATGTTTAAGCAGATTTTGGGCTAAAATAGAATCCTCTAGAAATTTCATGTTTGGGAATTTCGATCAATTGAACCTATTTCTCTATCAGTCAAACTCTTTAGAAATTGAATTCTCCTTTCTGCAGCTTGAATGTTCTTGTATTCTGACTTATAACACCTTAAGCATTGTCTAATCAAACCTATAGACTTAAGAATCTATATCTAGACATGTTTGTGCTCACGATTTGCCAATTATTCCAAAGTTTTAAAACCTAATAGAGGTCTAGCCATGAAAGTTTTGTGGTGGTCAAGAGAGAAGAGAGATGAGAGAGAACGTGAAGAGAGAAGAGAAATGAGAGAGAATGTGAGAACAAATAAAGCTAATAATAATAATAATAAAAATAAAAATAATAATAATAATAAAATGATTATTTAAACAATAAAAAAATGTGTATAATAGATAATCTGATACATGTGTTTTGTAAAAATAATTGTGTAAAAAAAAAAAAAAAAAAGGTTTTTATACTAAAATAGAAGGAAAAATTTAGAGTAATTAATGCGGTTACTCTTAGGCCTCACCACATTGATCGCATGTGAAAGTAGAGTAGATGTGTCCATCATACAGTACGAAGCTCTCCGTGAATAAATTTGACTCTATAAATTGTACACATGGGCTTTCCATATTACCTTCCATAATGCTGTGAATTTGCCATGATTTGAAGCCTCACCAAGAATTTGATTGAGCATTCTTCACAAACATAAGATATGCACTCTTAACGATGTACGGAGTATCCTCAGGGACGAACCCGTGCTAGGGCAGGGGGGGCCATTGCCCCCCCCCCTTCCGCCCCCAAAAAAAAGCTAATGTATATATATGTGATGAAATTTTAAATTTTGGTCCTAATAGCCCCCAATTAAAAAAAAAAAAAAACTGGTATACATATGTAATTTGAAAAAAAAAAAAGATTTGCCCTTATATATATATATATATATATATATATAACCAATTCCCAACTCACCACACCTTGCTACACAGCCAAACAGGATTCGATTGTCAATGAGGATGACGATCGTGAGCAATCCCCCCCATCCCCATCTGGAACTGATATGGAACAGCCTCCAGATCAGCAAGAGGAATCTCTGAACATTTTAGTGTTAAACAGAGAATTCGCTCCTGACCTAAAAGAGTTAGGCAAGGAGTTTAGTTCTGAGGAAAACAGGACTAAAAGAGAAGCCTACAAAGCCAACTATACCAGAGATCAAAAGGAAAAAGTATTTGATTCATGGACGGCATTCATGAGGGAAATATCCCGTAATGTCCCCTTTTTCATATACTTCGAAAGGTATTTTGGCCAGCAAAAGCAGTTCTGTGTTCTCACCAGAACATGGATCTCAGTTGAGCCATGAGTTCCAACTGAAGCAAAAGTAGTAAACTCTGATGCTTTAGTCAATATGGGATTGTCTCAGCAACTCAAGACAAAGTGACATGAATGTTGGAGCACTTGATAGGAGGCAGAAGGGTGAAACAACCCTCATCCAGACCACTGACCCCAGAGCAAAAGTTAGGGTACCAAGAACCCTCAAATGGTCAGATGTCACTTTCCCAGCAAATTGGATGTTAGAGAATGAGAACCATACTCTACAGATCCAAAACCCAGCCCAGAATCCAGATCTAGAATTTGTCCAACAACTAGCCGACGGCACGGTTAGGTTAAGTTTCGACAGATCTAGGCTTAGCACTCCTCTAGACTATGAGTATAGGCAACCTCTGGACATATCCCAGTTTAGATCGACAGCCGATCTACAGCACCCCAGTAAACAGTCACCTGTCTACCTTAGAGACAGACCAGCATCCCAGTGTAGCTCAACCAGACCTCTAGGATCACCATTCCCAAGGTCTAAAAGAGACATAGGTGTTCAGCTTCAGGGAGTTAGAACCAATTCCCAACTCACCACACCTTGCTACACAGCCAAACAGGAATCGATTGTCAATGAGGATGACGATCGTGAGCAATCCCCCCCATCCCCATCTGGAACTGATATGGAACAGCCTCCAGATCAGCAAGAGGAATCTCTGAACATTTTGGTGTTAAACAGAGAATTCGCTCCTGACCTAAAAGAACTAGGCAAGGAGTTTAGTTCTGAGGAAAACAGGACTAAAAGAGAAGCCTACAAAGCCAATTATACCAGAGATCAAAAAGAAAAAGTATTTGATTCATGGACGGCATTCATGAGGGAAATATCCCGTAATGTCCCCTTTTTCATCTACTTCGAAAGGTATTTTGGCCAGCAAAAGCATACGTGTTCTCACCAGAACTTGGACCATAGAAGGACCCAATGCAACCAAGGAAGTTGTAAGGTCTAGTCATCCACCCCTAGAAGCCATAACCTTCAACCATCGCAGGACGGAGATAATAGCCTCTCCCTTCAAGGCCACCATAGATAGACATCAGCCTGTTGACAAGGTTATTGAGCAAAACAACTATACCAACCAGTGTCTAAGTGTCATAGGAAAACAGCTTGACAGAATAGAAGATAGGATCGAAAACAAAGTCATCCTCCAACCAGGAAGCTCTAGTAAGCCGATCCAAACCCTAGAAAAGCCTCTAGTCAAGTTACCAACAGCCAGACACAACAGCCTTAGTTATCCTAAGGATAAGACAGCCTTAGAGATAGTAGCCCAAAAGCTAGAAGAACTTGTGAAGAAGGAACCTTCATCAGTTAATGTTCTAGACATCCAGCCAGCCTCTAGCAGTTCTAGCCAAGCCTCGGACCAGGAGTTTGAACAATTAGAAAACCAGTTTCAGGATTTAGAGGTAAAACGGCTTTACCATCCTGATCCAACCAGCTCAGCCAAGAATCGGTACCCTAGACCATCACCCCCTGACCTCCGGTATGAGGAAAGGAATGTTACTGGCCAATTCTCAGTATCATCTGGTAGACTCTATGAATGGAACATAGATGGTTTATCAGAACAGGAAATCCTAAACAAAATCCAGCATATGACTATGGTAGCCAACAACTACCTGGACGAAGGCCGTCCCCATAAAGAAGTCATTGAAATGATGGCATTAGGATTTACAGGCAAACTCCAGCAATGGTGGAACAATTGCCTTACTGAAGTGTCTAAAGAAGACATCAAGTACGCCATCCAAAAAGATGAGGAAGGAAACCCCATCATCAATGAAATTGAGCAAGGAATTCCTGATGGAGTCAATACCCTGATTTATACAATCATGAAACACTTCATAGGAAAACCCAGCAATATCACAGCCAGGATTTATGAGCAGCTGAGTAACCTTAGGTGTAAAACCCTAGGAGATTACAAGTGGTATGAAGACGTCTTTACCACTAGGGTCATGCACAGAAGAGATTGTAACTCTCCATTTTGGAAGGAGAAGTTCATCAATGGTTTACCAACTCTCTTCAGCCAGAAGGTTAAGGAAACCCTCTGCAGTCCTTTAGGTGTCATAGATTATGATAACCTAACTTATGGAGACATCTCTAGCACCATTCGAAGTGAAGGAATGAAGATGTGCAGAGATCTCAAAATCCAAAGCCATACCAACAAGAACAAAGCCAAGTACGAAATAGGACATTTCTGTACACAGTATGGCTTACCCTCAGTCAAACCTTCCAAGAGGAAATCCAAGCACAAAGGAAAGGAATCCTTTGAGAAATCCTATAGGAAGAAAGCACCCAAGTATTATAGAAAACAGAAGTACAGGACTGATGATTTCTATAAGAAAGGAAAATCCAAGGAACCCATTCCACAAGCATCAGGCAAATGCTCCAACTGTGGAAAGAAAGGTCATTTCAAAAGCGAGTGTAGAGCTAAGGCCAAATCCCTTATCAATACCCTCATTAGTGACCAACCCAGCAAAAATGAGATCTTCAAGTTACTAGAACTTGAACGCTCAGACAGCGAGTCATTCAGCAGTGCTAGTGACAATGAGCTTAGGCAAATATACAGGTCATCCTCTGATTCCTCTAGTACCAGTACCTCTAGTGGCCCGGATGAACCTACGCCATGCAAAGATGGTTGTTGTAGAAACAAAACCATCAATGTATTGAACAGGCAAGAAGAACTTCTTTTAGACCTCATAGAGGCTATAGAAGATCCTGTCATCAAAGCTCAGAAGCTTACCCTTTTCCATCAGACCTTAGTAAAGGAAACTAGCAAACCTGCACTAAGGATCCAGCAACCCAAGGTAGATTTAGAGCAAATCTACAATAGGTTTACCCAGTCTAAGAAGGAAGTTACTGTCAACGACCTTCTGAAAGAAATTAAGGAAACCAAATCAGAAGTCAAGATCCTAAAGCAAGAATTAACCATTCTTAGGGTCGATTATGATCTCCTTAACCGAAGAATCCAACTTTTGGAAAACACTTCTCATCAAAGCAATGAGGAAAATCCCTCAGATGAAGAAGTTGATCAAACAGTTAACCCTACAGCTGATTTTATTCAGGAACCTAGCAAAGAATTGTTCGTTGATACCATCAGCAGGATTAACTTCCACAAATGGCATTCCAAAGTCAGGATTGTCATTAGCAGAGAATTTGAATTTGAGGTTTTAGCCTTAATAGATTCAGGTGCTGATCTTAATTGCATTTAAGAAGGAATCATCCCCTCCAGATACTTCAAGAAGTCTAAGGAGAGATTAACATCCGCAAGTGGCGGAAGAATGCAAATTGATTTCAATATCCCACAAGCTGAGGTTTGCCAAGGCGGCATATCCTTTATGACAAAATTTGTCCTTGTCAAGAACATGACAGATAGAGTCATCCTAGGAAACCCTTTCTTGTGTTTACTATATCCTTTCATCACAGATACTGAAGGAATCACAGCTCATCCTTTTGATCAGTCTGTCAAATTCGAGTTTATGAGAAGCCCAGAACCTTGGGAGATTTGCTCCCTCCAAAAAGCTTCTATATCAAAAACTCTCAGTACTATCACCATCCTTCCATCCAGTAATCAAGCCCAGCAACTTGATTCAGCTAAAACAATTGATCATCCCTTTGACTCCAATCAATTGTCATCATGCATTCATCATGAAAATATTTGCATCTCTGCATCCATCAAAAAGGTTTTTAACAATTATTTGAAAGTCTCAAATGATCCAAACCTTTTCTCGCAGGAAGCAATATTTAATACCACTAGTAAGTGGAAGATGACTTCTTCAGCAGAGAAGAAGGGCAAGGGGAAAGCTCCCGCAAGGGACTATCCTCAAGACAAAAGACTACCAGCGGGACAGTCTTTTGTAAAGCATGAAGGAGCTTCCTCTACCAGCCATAGAGGAGCAACATCCCTTCAGGAATTTGTCCTCTCAACGATGACATATTCCAGTAGTAAAATGGCTATCACACTACAGGAAAACCTAACCAGTCAACTCTTTGGCAAAGAGGATATCCATTCAATGGATATCCTCTTTGCCAAAGAGTTGACTGGTTAGGTTTTCCTGTAGTGTGATAGCCATTTTACTACTGGTGTTGCTGTAACTTATGATCACCTCAGTAAAAGCAATTTACTCTCCGTAATTTCAGCAATCTCCAGCAGCATCCAAGGCTCCCTCCAGTCTATATAAGGCAGCCTCATCTCCATTCATCAGCAGGTCCAATTGTCTCAGCAACAATTGATAAGCAACCTCAGAGGTCCAATTGTCTCAGCAACAATTGATTAGCAACCTCAGAGGTCCAATTGTCTCAGCAACAATTGATTAGCAACCTCAGAAGTCCTCTTCCAGCCAAGAGTTTAATTTTCAGTTGTATACCAGTGACTCAGTCATTGTAATCAAATAGCCTCAGTCGGCTTTCAGTTGTATTTTATCTTTTACCTTCCGCACACTGGCCTCAGTCGGCCATAGCCTGTAACTTACCCCCATTTGGTATCAGAGCCAAGTCTTACCCCCTTATGGTATCAGAGCCAAGTTTGGCCCGGTCGGATTGTAAGTTACTGTTTATCATATAATCAAGTTGGTCGGCACTGCCGCCATAGTTATCCAGATTATTTTGGCATTATAATTATTTTGAATTATTTTCATGGATATATCTCCCATACCCCATATTTTGTTTTACATCTATTTCTTGATAACTCTTCCGTTCCCTTTTATTTATTTCTTCGTCTGCTATTATTTCATCATTTTCTATTACATCTGCAAATGGTAGGCTGAGCCTCCTTCTAACCATTCTATTTGTTATTCTGTGATTATTTGTTCAATTTAACCTTTGCTTCCCTGTTATCCCTATTCTTCCTATTCCTGTGTTTAGCCCTAAAGTTTGTTGCAGATTTATATACCTGTGAGATTTGTTACCAAAGTCTGTGGTGTTCTCTGTTCTTTAAAGAGGCCGAAAATCTTCCTAGGTTTGGTTTGGTCAGCCCGTTGAAGCCGAGAGAAGGCGTGTTAGGGTGGTCCCCATTATTGGAGGAGAGTCCGGCGGAAAGGAGTTCACAGATCAGGTGTCTATCCCATAGTTGTATACTTTTGCTTCTGATCTAAAGGTTTAATCTAGAAGTTTGAGGATAAAAGTGACTAGGTTGTGATCGTTGATTTAAACTTGTAACCCCAGAATCATGAATAGGTTGTTTAGAAGTTACTCTTCCACCAGCAGTAGATGTTCTCAACCCACTTCTATACCAGATATCCCAGCAGACGTAGGAGCAATTAATTCGGAAACTTATGAGCTATCTGATCTAGATCTAGACATAGGAGATTGGAATATCCCAAAGGTTTCTACCAGCCAATTCTATAAGTCTTCATGGTCTTTGAAAACAGCTTTCAAAACAGACTACCATGTCAAGACCATAGAACAAGTCTATGGAATCAACAAGGAGTACGAAACGTGCTACTTGTTATCACCCTCAGCTATCCAGAGTCATAAAGACAAAGGACATAACTTCCTACATATAGGATTAGTCCAAGTTGGAGTGAAACCACTCACCAGAAGAGGTTTGAACAGCTCAGTCCTCATGGCCCTTAGAGATGCTCGTCACATCAGGTTCGATGACAGCCTCCTAGGAACCATAGAAACTAGTCTTAGTAACGGACCCATCCATTTTAACTGTTTTCCAGATTTTAGCATCTTTCTCCATGACAAAACAGTTATCAAAGCCCTCACCCTCAATATCAAGACACATGGAACCCTCATGACACAGGGAACCAGTCAGATCGCCTTGATATACAGAGTTTACTACAAGTGCATGAGAACGAACATGAATGTTGGAGCACTTGATAGGAGACAGAAGGGTGAAACAACCCTCATCCAGACCACTGACCCCAGAGCAAAAGTTAGGGTACCAAGAACCCTCAAATGGTCAGATGTCACTTTCCCAGCCAATTGGATGTTAGAGAATGAGAACCATACTCTACAGATCCAAAACCCAGCCCAGAATCCAGATCTAGAATTTGTCCAACAACTAGCCGACGGCACGGTTAGGTTAAGTTTCGACAGATCTAGGCTTAGCACTCCTCTAGACTATGAGTATAGGCAACCTCTGGACATATCCCAGTTTAGATCGACAGCCGATCTACAGCACCCCAGTAAACAGTCACCTGTCTACCTTAGAGACAGACCAGCATCCCAGTGTAGCTCAACCAGACCTCTAGGATCACCATTCCCAAGGTCTAGAAGAGACATAGGTGTACAGCTTCAGGGAGTAGGAACCAATTCCCAACTCACCACACCATGCTACACAGCCAAACAGGATTCGATTGTCAATGAGGATGACGATCGTGAGCAATCCCCCCCATCCCCATCTGGAACTGATATGGAACAGCCTCCAGATCAGCAAGAGGAATCTCTGAACATTTTGGTGTTAAACAGAGAATTCGCTCCTGACCTAAAAGAGTTAGGCAAGGAGTTTAGTTCTGAGGAAAACAGGACTAAAAGAGAAGCCTACAAAGCCAATTATACCAGAGATCAAAAAGAAAAAGTATTTGATTCATGGACGGCATTCATGAGGGAAATATCCCGTAATGTCCCCTTTTTCATCTACTTCGAAAGGTATTTTGGCCAGCAAAAGCAGTTCTGTGTTCTCACCAGAACATGGATCTCAGTTGAACCCAACCCAACTAAGGATACGGTTAGCAGACCAACCCTTAAGCAAACTCTAGTCAAGTTACCAACAGCCAGACACAACAGCCTTAGTTATCCTAAGGATAAGACAGCCTTAGAGATAGTAGCCCAAAAGCTAGAAGAACTTGTGAAGAAGGAACCTTCATCAGTAAATGTTCTAGACATCCAAACAGCCTCTAGCAGTTCCAGCCAAGCCTCTGACCAGGAGTTTGAACAATTAGAAAACCAGTTTCAGGATTTAGAGGTAAAACGGCTTTACCATCCTGATCCAACCAGCTCAGCCAAGAATTGGTACCCTAGACCATCACCCCCTGACCTCCGGTATGAGGAAAGGAATGTTAGTGGCCAATTCTCAGTATCATCTGGTAGACTCTATGAATGGAACATAGATGGTTTATCAGAACAGGAAATCCTAAACAAAATCCAGCATATGACTATGGTAGCCAACAACTACCTGGACGAAGGCCGTCCCCATAAAGAAGTCATTGAAATGATGGCATTAGGATTTACAGGCAAACTCCAGCAATGGTGGAACAATTGCCTTACTGAAGTGTCTAAAGAAGACATCAAGTACGCCATCCAAAAAGATGAGGAAGGAAACCCCATCATCAATGAAATTGAACAAGGAATTCCTGATGGAGTCAATACCCTGATTTATACAATCATGAAACACTTCATAGGAAAACCCAGCAATATCACAGCTAGGATTTATGAGCAGCTGAGTAACCTTAGGTGTAAAACCCTAGGAGAGTACAAGTGGTATGAAGACGTCTTTACCACTAGAGTCATGCACAGAAGAGATTGTAACTCTCCATTTTGGAAGGAGAAGTTCATCAATGGTTTACCAACTCTCTTCAGCCAGAAGGTTAAGGAAACCCTCTGCAGTCCTTTAGATGTCATAGATTATGATAACCTAACCTATGGAGACATCTCTAGCACCATTCGAAGTGAAGGAATGAAGATGTGCAGAGATCTCAAAATCCAAAGCCATATCAACAAGAACAAAGCCAAGTACGAAATAGGACATTTCTGTACACAGTATGGCTTACCCTCAGTCAAACCTTCCAAGAGGAAATCCAAGCACAAAGGAAAGGAATCCTTTGAGAAATCCTATAGGAAGAAAGCACCCAAGTATTATAGAAAACAGAAGTACAGGACTGATGATTTCTATAAGAAAGGAAAATCCAAGGAACCCATTCCACAAGCATCAGGCAAATGCTACAACTGTGGAAAGAAAGGTCATTTCAGGAATGAGTGTAGAGCTAAGGCCAAATCCCTTATCAATACCCTCATTAGTGACCAACCCAGCAAAAATGAGATCTTCAAGTTACTAGAACTTGAACGCTCAGACAGCGAGTCATTCAGCAGTGCTAGTGACAATGAGCTTAGGCAAATATACAGGTCATCCTCTGATTCCTCTAGTACCAGTACCTCTAGTGGCCCGGATGAACCTACGCCATGCAAAGATGGTTGTTGTAGAAACAAAACCATCAATGTATTGAACAGGCAAGAAGAACTTCTTTTAGACCTCATAGAGGCTATAGAAGATCCTGTCATCAAAGCTCAGAAGCTTACCCTTTTCCATCAGACCTTAGTAAAGGAAACTAGCAAACCTGCACTAAGGATCCAGCAACCCAAGGTAGATTTAGAGCAAATCTACAATAGGTTTACCCAGTCTAAGAAGGAAGTTACTGTCAACGACCTTCTGAAAGAAATTAAGGAAACCAAATCAGAAGTCAAGATCCTAAAGCAAGAATTAACCATTCTTAGGGTCGATTATGATCTCCTTAATCGTAGAATCCAACTCTTGGAAAATACTTCTCACCAAAGCAATGAGGAAAGTCCCTCAGATGAAGAAGTTGATCAAACAGTTAACCCTACAGCTGATTTTATCCAGGAACCCACCAAAGAGTTGTTTGTTGACACCATCAGCAGGATTAACTTCCATAAATGGCATTCCAAAGTCAGGATTGTCATCAGCAAAGAATTTGAATTTGAGGTCATAGCCTTAATAGATTCAGGTGCCGATCTTAATTGCATTCAAGAAGGAATCATTCCCTCCAAATACTTCAAAAAGTCTATGGAGAGATTAACATCCGCAAGTGGCGGGAGAATGCAAATTGATTTCAGTATCCCACAAGCTGAGGTTTGCCAAGGCGGCATATCCTTTATGACAAAATTTGTCCTTGTCAAGAACATGACAGATAGAGTCATCTTAGGAAACCCTTTCTTGTGTTTGCTATATCCTTTCATCACAGATACTGAAGGAATCACAGCTCATCCTTTTGATCAGTCTGTCAAATTCGAGTTTATGAGAAGCCCAGAACCTTGGGAGATTTGCTCCCTCCAAAAAGCTTCTATATCAAAAACTCTCAGTACTATCACCATCCTTCCATCCAGTAATCAAGCCCAGCAACTTGATTCAGCTAAAACAATTGATCATCCCTTTGACTCCAATCAATTGTCATCATGCATTCATCATGAAAATATTTGCATCTCTGCATCCATCAAAAAGGTTTTTAACAATTATTTGAAAGTCTCAAATGATCCAAACCTTTTCTCGCAGGAAGCAATATTTAATACCATTAGTAAGTGGGAGATGACTTCTTCAGCAGAGAAGAAGGGCAAGGGGAAAGTACCCGCAAGGGACTATCCTCAAGACAAAAGACTACCAGCGGGACAGTCTTTTGTAAAGCATGAAGGTGCATCCTCCACCAGCCATGGAGGATCGATATCCCTTCAGGAATTTGTCCCTGCAAAGGTGACATATTCCAGTGGTAATATGGCTATTATTCTACAGGAAGTTTTATCCAGGAAATATCATTTCAAAAATGGAGCCTATACAAATTTGCCAGCCTCCATTAAATTTATCCTTGATAACCTACAAATGGCCTTCACCCAAAACAGCAATAGACTTTTCCAAAAAACCCTCAAAGCTGTGGAAATCCACTTAATGAACCTTGAGGCCGGAAATCTATCATTCCCTAGTCAACTCTTTGGCAAAGAGGATATCCATTCCATGGATAAAAAGACTATTATGGGCACTGACTATGCTAGGCTCAGTCTTAAGACTCAGTCTATCTTAAGAAGTGCTGTTGCCAACTTGCTTCCTGAAATACAAACCAGTATTCTAGGATCCAAGGCAATGTTCGAATCTTCTGATGAATGGTTTGAGCATTTCAAAGTGTTGATCACCACTCCTTACCCATATGCAAATACAGGTGATAACCCAATACAAAATGAGTGGGAAAAGCATTTCGGGAAAAGTCTCAGGGTCTATGAGCAACATTCTCCTTTTCCAGGACTCCTCATAAACTTTGAAGTAGAACCTGACAAAGACCCTAGCTGGTTATCAAAAATGTTCGAATATGGCTTCATAAAAATGGTCAAACTATCAAGCCATGACCAGATCAACCAGTTTCCCCAAATCATCCAACAGGTGGTTAAGCAAATCAAAAGTCCTTTTGTTTCTATCAGATGCTGGAGCACAATCCCACAATGGGAAAGAAACAACTGGATGACAGTCCAACCATCCACTCATCTAGTCCTCATTAATGGCCATACCTATCAAGGGCCCTGGTATGAAGGAGATTCTCACTTATCTTATAGTTATCCCTACACTCTTGTAGAATGCTGGAAAAGTCATTCCACCAATAAAATCCTTGATAAAGTACAAGATTTATGGGAAGACTACCATCATGTTGGTAACACAGGAAGAATTACTGTTTTCACCAACAAACCCTATTCTACTGCCATTCCAAATCTCCGAAGGGTTGGATACATGAATCTCAACCGGTTCATCACAAAGGAACCAGTTTATGAGCCATTGATGTATTGTGGACTTTGCAACCATTATGCCAGTTATCACGAGCACAATTTCGATGACGATTCTCCATGGGATCCTTATGATGGATATCCATCAGATGCTCCTGATACTGACTAAAGCATCCTGACTCAAGCAAATCAGGATAAGATTTCAGTACGGTTATTATTCAAAATCAGCACCAGCCACTGATATGAACAGTACCCGCATTTCAACAGTAACCGAATCCGGAAAAGCAAGGGGACAAAGCATTGTAGCATGAACAGTGAAAGTTTCACTGTTCATAGACAATCATTTCGAAGTACTATTGCTTTCGGTGGAAACAGCTTTCACCTCAGTAAAAGCAACTTACTCTCCGTAATTTCAGCAATCTCCAGCAGCATCCAAGGCTCCCTCCAGTCTATATAAGGCAGCCTCATCTCCATTCATCAGCAGGTCCAATTGTCCCAGCAAACAATTGATAGCAACCTCAGAGGTCCAATTGTCTCAGCAACAATTGATTAGCAACCTCAGAGGTCCAATTGTCTCAGCAACAATTGATTAGCAACCTCAGAAGTCCTCTTCCAGCCAAGAGTTTAATTTTCAGTTGTATACCAGTGACTCAGTCATTGTAATCAAATAGCCTCAGTCGGCTTTCAGTTGTATTTTATCTTTTACCTTCCGCACACTGGCCTCAGTCGGCCATAGCCTGTAACTTACCCCCATTTGCTATCAGAGCCAAGTCTTACCAAATGGGGGTAAGTTACAGGCTATGGCCGACTGAGGCCAGTGTGCGGAAGGGAAAAGATAAAATACAACTGAAAGCCGACTGAGGCTATTTGATTACAATGACTGAGTCACTGGTATACAACTGAAAATTAAACTCTTGGCTGGAAGAGGACTTGTGAGGTTGCTAATCAATTGTTGCTGAGACAATTGGACCTGCTGATGAATGGAGATGAGGCTGCCTTATATAGACTGGAGGGAGCCTTGGATGCTGCTGGAGATTGCTGAAATTACGGAGAGTAAATTGCTTTGACTGAGGTGAAAGCTGTTTCCACCGAAAGCAATAGTACTTCGAAATGATTGTCTGTGAAATGCGGGTACTGTTCATATCAGTGGTTGGTGCTGATTTTGAATAATAACCGTACTGAAATCTTATCCTGATTTGCTTGAGTCAGGATGCTTTAGTCAGTATCAGGAGCATCTGATGGATATCCATCATAGGGATCCCATGGGGAATCGTCATCAAAATTGTGCTCGTGATAACTGGCATAATGGTTGCAAAGTCCACAATACATCAATGGCTCATAAACTGGTTCCTTAGTGATGAACTGGTTGAGATTCATGTAATCAACCCTTTGGAGATTTGGAATAGCAGCAGAATAGGGTTTGTTGGTGAAAACAGTAATTCTTCCTGTATTACCAACATGATGGTAGTCTTCCCATAAATCTTGCACTTTATCAAGGATTTCATTGGTGGAATGTCCTTTCCAGCATTCTACAAGAGTGTAGGGATAACTATAAGATAAGTGAGAATCTCCTTCATACCAGGGCCCTTGATGGGTATGGCCATTAATGAGGACTAGATGAGTGGATGGTTGTACTGTCATCCAGTTGTTTCTTTCCCATTGTGGGATTGTGCTCCAGCATCTGATAGAAACAAAAGGACTTTTGATTTTCTTCACAACCTGTTGGATGATTTGGGGAAACTGGCTGATCTGGTCATGGCTTGATAGTTTGATCATTTTTATGAAACCATATTCGAACATTTTTGATAGCCAGCTGGGGTCCTTGTCAGGTTCTACTTCAAAGTTTATGAGGAGTCCTGGAAAAGGAGAATGTTGCTCATAGACTCTGAGACTATTCCCGAAATGCTTTTCCCACTCATTTTGTATTGGGTTGTCACCTGTATCTCCTAAATTTGCATATGGATAAGGAGTGGTGATCAGCACCTTGAAATGTTCAAACCATTCGTTAGAAGATTCAAACATTGCCTTGGATCCTAAAATACTGGTTTGTATCTCAAGAAGCAAGTTGGCAACAGCACTTCTTAAGATAGACTGAGTCTTAAGACTGAGCCTAGCATAGTCGGTGCCCATAATAGTCTTTTTATCCATGGGATGGATATCCTCTTTGCCAAAGAGTTGACTAGGGAATGATAGATTTCCTGCCTCAAGGTTTACTAGGTGGATTTCCATTGCTTTGAGGGTTTTTTGGAAAAGTCTATTGTTGTTTTGGGTGAAGGCCATTTGTAGGTTATCAAGGATAAATTTAATGGAGGCTGGAAAATTTGTATAGGCTCCATTTTTGAATTGATATTTCCTGGATAAGACTTCCTGTAAAACAATAGCCATATTACCACTGGAATATGTCACCTTTGTTGGGACAAATTCCTGAAGGGATATTGATCCTCCATGGCTGGTAGAGGATGCACCTTCACGCTTTACAAAAGACTGTCCCGCTGGTAGTCTTTTGTCTTGAGGATAGTCCCTTGCGGGTACTTTCCCCTTGCCCTTCTTCTCTGCTGAAGAAGTCATCTTCCACTTACTAATGGTATTAAATATTGCTTCTTGCGAGAAAAGGTTTGGATCATTTGAGACTTTCAAATAATTGTTAAAAACCTTTTTGATGGATGCAGAGATGCAAATATTTTCATGATGAATGCATGATGACAATTGATTGGAGTCAAAGGGATGATCAATTGTTTTAGCTGAATCAAGTTGCTGGGCTTGATTACTGGATGGAAGGATGGTGATAGTACTGAGAGTTTTTGATATAGAAGCTTTTTGGAGGGAGCAAATCTCCCAAGGTTCTGGGCTTCTCATAAACTCGAATTTGACAGACTGACCAAAAGGATGAGCTGTGATTCCTTCAGTATCTGTGATGAAAGGATAAAGCAAACACAAGAAAGGGTTTCCTAGGATGACTCTATCTGTCATGTTCTTGACAAGGACAAATTTTGTCATAAAGGATATGCCGCCTTGGCAAACCTCAGCTTGTGGGATATTGAAATCAATTTGCATTCTTCCGCCACTTGCGGATGTTAATCTCTCCTTAGACTTCTTGAAGTATCTGGAGGGGATGATTCCTTCTTGAATGCAATTAAAATCAGCACCTGAATCTATTAAGGCTAAAACCTCAAATTCAAATTCTCTGCTAATGACAATCCTGACTTTGGAATGCCATTTGTGGAAGTTAATCCTGCTGATGGTATCAACGAACAATTCTTTGCTAGGTTCCTGAATAAAATCAGCTGTAGGGTTAACTGTTTGATCAACTTCTTCATCTGAGGGATTTTCCTCATTGCTTTGATGAGAAGTGTTTTCCAAAAGTTGGATTCTTCGGTTAAGGAGATCATAATCGACCCTAAGAATGGTTAATTCTTGCTTTAGGATCTTGACTTCTGATTTGGTTTCCTTAATTTCTTTCAGAAGGTCGTTGACAGTAACTTCCTTCTTAGACTGGGTAAACCTATTGTAGATTTGCTCTAAATCTACCTTGGGTTGCTGGATCCTTAGTGCAGGTTTGCTAGTTTCCTTTACTAAGGTCTGATGGAAAAGGGTAAGCTTCTGAGCTTTGATGACAGGATCTTCTATAGCCTCTATGAGGTCTAAAAGAAGTTCTTCTTGCCTGTTCAATACATTGATGGTTTTGTTTCTACAACAACCATCTTTGCATGGCGTAGGTTCATCCGGGCCACTAGAGGTACTGGTACTAGAGGAATCAGAGGATGACCTGTATATTTGCCTAAGCTCATTGTCACTAGCACTGCTGAATGACTCGCTGTCTGAGCGTTCAAGTTCTAGTAACTTGAAGATCTCATTTTTGCTGGGTTGGTCACTAATGAGGGTATTGATAAGGGATTTGGCCTTAGCTCTACACTCATTCCTGAAATGACCTTTCTTTCCACAGTTGTAGCATTTGCCAGATGCTTGTGGAATGGGTTCTTTGGATTTTCCTTTCTTATAGAAATCATCAGTCTTGTACTTCTGTTTTCTATAATACTTGGGTGCTTTCTTCCTATAGGATTTCTCAAAGGATTCCTTTCCTTTGTGCTTGGATTTCCTCTTGGAAGGTTTGACTGAGGGTAAGCCATACTGTGTACAGAAATGTCCTATTTCGTACTTGGCTTTGTTCTTGTTGATATGGCTTTGGATTTTGAGATCTCTGCACATCTTCATTCCTTCACTTCGAATGGTGCTAGAGATGTCTCCATAAGTTAGGTTATCATAATCTATGACACCTAAAGGACTGCAGAGGGTTTCCTTAACCTTCTGGCTGAAGAGAGTTGGTAAACCATTGATGAACTTCTCCTTCCAAAATGGAGAGTTACAATCTCTTCGTGCATGACCCTAGTGGTAAAGACGTCTTCATACCACTTGTAATCTCCTAGGGTTTTACACCTAAGGTTACTCAATGCTCATAAATCCCGGGCTGTGATATTGCTGGGTTTTCCTATGAAGTGTTTCATGATTGTATAAATCAGGGTATTGACTCCATCAGGAATTCCTTGCTCAATTTCATTGATGATGGGGTTTCCTTCCTCATCTTTTTGGATGGCGTACTTGATGTCTTCTTTAGACACTTCAGTAAGGCAATTGTTCCACCATTGCTGGAGTTTGCCTGTAAATCCTAATGCCATCATTTCAATGACTTCTTTATGGGGACGGCCTTCGTCCAGGTAGTTGTTGGCTACCATAGTCATATGCTGGATTTTGTTTAGGATTTCCTGTTCTGATAAACCATCTATGTTCCATTCATAGAGTCTACCAGATGATACTGAGAATTGGCCACTAACATTCCTTTCCTCATACCGGAGGTCAGGGGGTGATGGTCTAGGGTACCGATTCTTGGCTGAGCTGGTTGGATCAGGATGGTAAAGCCGTTTTACCTCTAAATCCTGAAACTGGTTTTCTAATTGTTCAAACTCCTGGTCCGAGGCTTGGCTAGAACTGCTAGAGGCTGGCTGGATGTCTAGAACATTAACTGATGAAGGTTCCTTCTTCACAAGTTCTTCTAGCTTTTGGGCTACTATCTCTAAGGCTGTCTTATCCTTAGGATAACTAAGGCTGTTGTGTCTGGCTGTTGGTAACTTGACTAGAGGCTTTTCTAGGGTTTGGATCGGCTTACTAGAGCTTCCTGGTTGGAGGATGACTTTGTTTTCGATCCTATCTTCTATTCTGTCAAGCTGTTTTCCTATGACACTTAGACACTGGTTGGTATAGTTGTTTTGCTCAATAACCTTGTCAACAGGCTGATGTCTATCTATGGTGGCCTTGAAGGGAGAGGCTATTATCTCCGTCCTGCGATGGTTGAAGGTTATGGCTTCTAGGGGTGGATGACTAGACCTTACAACTTCCTTGGTTGCATTGGGTCCTTCTATGGTCCAAGTTCTGGTGAGAACACAGAACTGCTTTTGCTGGCCAAAATACCTTTCGAAGTAGATGAAAAAGGGGACATTACGGGATATTTCCCTCATGAATGTCGTCCATGAATCAAATACTTTTTCCTTTTGATAGGTATGGCCATTAATGAGGACTAGATGAGTGGATGGTTGGACTGTCATCCAGTTGTTTCTTTCCCATTGTGGGATTGTGCTCCAGCATCTGATAGAAACAAAAGGACTTTTGATTTGCTTAACCACCTGTTGGATGATTTGGGGAAACTGGCTGATCTGGTCATGGCTTGATAGTTTGACCATTTTTATGAAGCCATATTCGAACATTTTTGATAACCAGCTAGGGTTCTTGTCAGGTTCTACTTCAAAGTTTATGAGGAGTCCTGGAAAAGGAGAATGTTGCTCATAGACCCTGAGACTTTTCCCGAAATGCTTTTCCCACTCATTCTGTATTGGGTTATCACCTGTATTTGCAAATGGGTAAGGAGTGGTGATCAACACTTTGAAATGCTCAAACCATTCATCAGAAGATTCAAACATTGCCTTGGATCCTAGAATACTGGTTTGTATTTCAGGAAGCAAGTTGGCAACAGCACTTCTTAAGATAGACTGAGTCTTAAGACTGAGCCTAGCATAGTCAGTGCCCATAATAGTCTTTTTATCCATGGAATGGATATCCTCTTTGCCAAAGAGTTGACTAGGAAATGATAGATTTCCGGCCTCAAGGTTCATTAAGTGGATTTCCACAGCTTTGAGGGTTTTTTGGAAAAGTCTATTGCTGTTTTGGGTGAAGGCCATTTGTAGGTTATCAAGGATAAATTTAATGGAGGCTGGCAAATTTGTATAGGCTCCATTTTTGAAATGATATTTCCTGGATAAAACTTCCTGTAGAATAATAGCCATATTACCACTGGAATATGTCACCTTTGCAGGGACAAATTCCTGAAGGGATATCGATCCTCCATGGCTGGTGGAGGATGCACCTTCATGCTTTACAAAAGACTGTCCCGCTGGTAGTCTTTTGTCTTGAGGATAGTCCCTTGCGGGAGCTTTCCCCTTGCCCTTCTTCTCTGCTGAAGAAGTCATCTTCCACTTACTAATGGTATTAAATATTGCTTCCTGCGAGAAAAGGCTTGGATCATTTGAGACTTTCAAATAATTGTTAAAAACCTTTTTGATGGATGCAGAGATGCAAATATTTTCATGATGAATGCATGATGACAATTGATTGGAGTCAGAGGGATGATCAATTGTTTTAGCTGAATCAAGTTGCTGGGCTTGATTACTGGATGGAAGGATGGTGATAGTACTGAGAGTTTTTGATATAGAAGCTTTCTGGAGGGAGCAAATCTCCCAAGGTTCTGGGCTTCTCATAAACTCGAATTTGACAGACTGATCAAAAGGATGAGCTGTGATTCCTTCAGTATCTGTGATGAAAGGATATAGCAAACACAAGAAAGGGTTTCCTAGGATGACTCTATTTGTCATGTTCTTGACAAGGACAAATTTTGTCATAAAGGATATGCCGCCTTGGCAAACCTCAGCTTGTGGGATACTGAAATCAATTTGCATTCTCCCGCCACTTGCGGATGTTAATCTCTCCATAGACTTTTTGAAGTATTTGGAGGGAATGATTCCTTCTTGAATGCAATTAAGATCGGCACCTGAATCTATTAAGGCTATGACCTCAAATTCAAAATCTTTGCTGATGACAATCCTGACTTTGGAATGCCATTTATGGAAGTTAATCCTACTGATGATTTCTAAGAACAAATCTTTGCTGGGTTCTTGGATAAGATCAGCTGTAGGGTTAACTGTTTGATCAACTTCATCATCTGAGGGACTTTCCTCATTGCTGTGATGAGAAGTGCTTTCCAAGAGTTGGATTCTTTGATTAAGGAGATCATAATCGACCCTAAGAATGGTTAAGTCTTGCTTTAGGATTTTGACTTCTGATTTGGTTTCCTTAATCTCTCTCTGAAGGTCGTTGACTGTAACTTCCTTTTTGGACTGGGTAAACCTATTGTAAATTTGCTCTAAGTCTACCTTAGGTTGCTGGATTTTAAGGGCAGGTTTACTGGTTTCCTTAACTAAGGCCTGATGGAAAAGGGTAAGCTTCTGAGCTTTGATGATAGGGTCTTCTATAGCCTCTATGAGGTCTAAAAGAAGTTCCTCTTGCTTGTTGAGAACACTGATGGTTTTGTTCCTACAACAACCATCTTTGCAAGGCATGGGTCTATCCTGGCCACTAGAGGTACTGGTACTAGAGGGACTTGAGGATGACCTGTATAACTGCCTAAGCTCACTGTCACTAGCACTGCTAAATGACTCGCTGTCTGAGCGGTCAAGTTCTAGTAACTTGAAGATCTCTTTTTTGCTGGGTTGGTCGCTAATGAGGGTATTGATAAGGGATTTGGCCTTAGCTCTACACTCATTCCTGAAATGACCTTTCTTTCCACAGTTGTAGCATTTGCCAGATGCTTGTGGAATGGGTTCTTTGGATTTTCCTTTCTTATAGAAATCATCAGTCTTGTACTTCTGTTTTCTATAGTACTTGGCTGGTTTCTTCCTATAGGATTTCTCAAAGGATTCTTTTCCTTTGTGCTTGGATTTCCTCTTGGAAGGTTTAACTGAGGGTAAGCCATACTGTGTACAGAAATGTCCTATTTCGTACTTGGCTTTGTTCTTGTTGATGTGGCTTTGGATTTTGAGATCTCTGCACATCTTCATTCCTTCACTTCGAATGGTGCTAGAGATGTCTCCATAGGTTAGGTTATCATAATCTATGACACCTAAAGAACTGCAGAGGGTTTCTTTTACCTTCTGGCTGAAGAGAGTTGGTAAACCATTGATGAATTTCTCCTTCCAAAATGGAGAATTACAATCTCTTCTGTGCATGACCCTAGTGGTAAAGACGTCTTCATACCACTTGTAATCTCCTAGGGTTTTACACCTAAGGTTACTCAGCTGCTCATAAATCCTGGCGGTGATATTGCTGGGTTTTCCTATGAAGTGTTTCATGATTGTATAAATCAGGGTATTGACTCCATCAGGAATTCCTTGTTCAATTTCATTGATGATGGGGTTTCCTTCCTCATCTTTTTGGATGGCGTACTTGATGTCTTCTTTAGAAACTTCAGTAAGGCAATTGTTCCACCATTGCTGGAGTTTGCTTTTAAATCCTAATGCCATCATTTCAATGACTTCTTTATGGGGACGGCCTTCGTCCAGGTAGTTGTTGGCTACCATAGTCATATGCTGGATTTTGTTTAGGATTTCCTGTTCTGATAAACCATCTATGTTCCATTCATAGAGTCTACCAGATGATACTGAGAATTGGCCACTAACATTCCTTTCCTCATACCGGAGGTCAGGGGGTGATGGTCTAGGGTACCAATTCTTGGCTGAGCTGGTTGGATCAGGATGGTAAAGCCGTTTTACCTCTAAATCCTGAAACTGGTTTTCTAATTGTTCAAACTCCTGGTCAGAGGCTTGGCTAGAACTGCTAGAGGCTGTTTGGATGTCTAGAACATTTACTGATGAAGGTTCTTTCTTCACAAGTTCTTCTAGCTTTTGGGCTACTATCTCTAAGGCTGTCTTATCCTTAGGATAACTAAGACTGGTGTGTCTGGTTGTGGGTAACTTGACTAAAGGCTTTTCTAAGGTTTGGATCGGCTTACTAGAGCTTCCTGGTTGGAGGATAACTTTGTTCTCGATCCTATCTTCTATTCTGTCAAGCTGTTTTCCTATGACACTTAGACACTGGTTGGTATAGTTGTTTTGCTCAATAACCTTGTCAACAGGCTGATGTCTATCTATGGTGGCCTTGAAGGGAGAGGCTATTATCTCCGTCCTGCGATGGTTGAAGGTTATGGCTTCTAGGGGTGGATGACTAGACCTTACAACTTCCTTGGTTGCATTGGGTCCTTCTATGGTCCAAGTTCTGGTGAGAACACAAGCGTTTTGCTGGCCAAAATACCTTTCGAAGTAGATGAAAAAGGGGACATTACGGGATATTTCCCTCATGAATGCCGTCCATGAATCAAATACTTTTTCTTTTTGATCTCTGGTATAGTTGGCTTTGTAGGCTTCTCTTTTAGTCCTGTTTTCCTCAGAACTAAACTCCTTGCCTAACTCTTTTAGGTCAGGAGCGAATTCTCTGTTTAACACCAAAATGTTAAGAGATTCCTCTTGCTGATCTGGAGGCTGTTCCATATCAGTTTCAGATGGGGATGGGGGGGATTGCTCACGATCATCGTCCTCATTGACAATCGAATCCTGTTTGGTTGTGTAGCAAGGTGTGGTGAGTTGGGAATTGGTTCTAACTCCCTGAAGCTGTACACCTATGTCTCTTCTAGACCTTGGGAATGGTGATCCTAGAGGTCTGGTTGAGCTACATTGGGATGCTGGTCTGTCTCTAAGGTAGACAGGTGACTGTTTACTGGGGTGCTGTAGATCGGCTGATCTAAACTGGGATATGTCCAGAGGTTGCCTATACTCATAGTCTAGAGGAGTGCTAAGCCTAGATCTGTCGAAACTTAACCTAACCGTGCCGTCGGCTAGTTGTTGGACAAATTCTAGATCTGGATTCTGGGCTGAGTTTTGGATCTGTAGAGTATGGTTCTCATTCTCTAACATCCAATTTGCTGGGAAAGTGACATCTGACCATTTGAGGGTTCTTGGTACCCTAACTTTTGCTCTGGGGTCAGTGGTCTGGATGAGGGTTGTTTCACCCTTCTGCCTCCTATCAAGTGCTCCAACATTCATGTTCGTTCTCATGCACTTGTAGTAAACTCTGTATATCAAGGCGATCCGGCTTGGTTCCTGTGTCATGAGGGTTCCATGTGTCTTGATATTGAGGGTGAGGGCTTTGATAACTGTTTTGTCATGGAGAAAGATGCTAAAATCTGGAAAACAGTTAAAATGGATGGGTCCGTTACTAAGACTAGTTTCTATGGTTCCTAGGAGGCTGTCATCGAACCTGATGTGACGAGCATCTCTAAGGGCCATGAGGATTGAGCTGTGCAAACCTCTTCTGGTGAGTGGTTTCACTCCAACTTGGACTAATCCTATATGTAGGAAGTTATGTCCTTTGTCTTTATGACTCTGGATAGCTGATCTAAAAGGGGACATTACGGGATATTTCCCTCATGAATGCCGTCCATGAATCAAATACTTTTTCTTTTTGATCTCTGGTATAATTGGCTTTGTAGGCTTCTCTTTTAGTCCTGTTTTCCTCAGAACTAAACTCCTTGCCTAACTCTTTTAGGTCAGGAGCGAATTCTCTGTTTAACACCAAAATGTTCAGAGATTCCTCTTGCTGATCTGGAGGCTGTTCCATATCAGTTTCAGATGGGGATGGGGGGGATTGCTCACGATCGTCCTCCTCATTGACAATCGAATCCTGTTTGGCTGTGTAGCAAGGTATGGTGAGTTGGGAATTGGTTCTAACTCCCTGAAGCTGAACACCTATGTCTCTTCTAGACCTTGGGAATGGTGATCCTAGAGGTCTGGTTGAGCTACACTGGGATGCTGGTCTGTCTCTAAGGTAGACAGGTGACTGTTTACTGGGGTGCTGTAGATCGGCTGTCGATCTAAACTGGGATATGTCCAGAGGTTGCCTATACTCATAGTCTAGAGGAGTGCTAAGCCTAGATCTGTCGAAACTTAACCTAACCGTGCCGTCGGCTAGTTGTTGGACAAATTCTAGATCTGGATTCTGGGCTGGGTTTTGGATCTGTAGAGTATGGTTCTCATTCTCTAACATCCAATTGGCTGGGAAAGTGACATCTGACCATTTGAGGGTTCTTGGTACCCTAACTTTTGCTCTGGGGTCAGTGGTCTGGATGAGGGTTGTTTCACCCTTCTGCCTCCTATCAAGTGCTCCAACATTCATGTTCGTTCTCATGCACTTGTAGTAAACTCTGTATATCAAGGCGATCTGACTGGTTCCCTGTGTCATGAGGGTTCCATGTGTCTTGATATTGAGGGTGAGGGCTTTGATAACTGTGCTGTCATGGAGAAAGATGCTAAAATCTGGGAAACAGTTAAAATGGATGGGTCCGTTACTAAGAGTAGTTTCTATGGTTCCTAGGAGGCTGTCATCGAACCTGATGTGACGAGCATCACTAAGGGCCATGAGGATTGAGCTGTTCAAAGCTCTTCTGGTGAGTGGTTTCACTCCAACTTGGACTAATCCTATATGTAGGAAGTTATGTCCTTTGTCTTTATGACTCTGGATAGCTGAGGGTGATAACAAGTAGCACGTTTCGTACTCCTTGTTGATTCCATAGACTTGTTCTATGGTCTTGACATGGTAGTCTGTTCTGAAAGCTGTTTTCAAAGACCATGAAGACTTATAGAATTGGCTAGTAGAAACCTTTGGGATATTCCAATCTCCTATGTCTAGATCTAAATCAGATAGCTCATAAGTCTCCGAATTAATTGCTCCTACGTCTGCTGGGATGTCTGGTATAGATGTGGGTTGGGAACATCTACTGCTGGTGGAAGAGTAACTTCTAAACAACCTATTCATGATTCTGGGGTGACAAGTTTAAATCAACGATTACAACCTAGTCACCTTTATCCTCAAACTTCTGGATCTAACCTTTAGATCTGAAGCAAAAGTATACAACTATGGGATAGACACCTGATCTGTGAACTCCTTTCCGCCAGACTCTCCTCCAATAATGGGGACCACCCTAACACGCCTTCTCTCGGCTTCAACGGGCTGACCAAACCAAACCTAGGAAGATTTTCGGCCTCTTTAAAGAACAGAGAACACCACAGACTTTGGTAACAAATCTCACAGGTATATAAATCTGCAACAAACTATAGGGCTAAACACAAAAATAGGAAGAATAGGGATAACAGGGAAGCAAAGGTTAATCTGAACAAATAATCACAGAATAACAAATAGAATGGTTAGAAGGAGGCTCAGCCTACCATTTGCAGATGTAATAGAAAATGATGAAATAATAGCAGACGAAGAAATAAATAAAAGGGAACGGAAGAGTTATCAAGAAATAGATGTAAAACAAAATATGGGGTATGGGAGATATATCCATGAAAATAATTCAAAATAATTATAATGCCAAAATAATCTGGATAACTATGGTGGCAGTGCCGACCAACTTGATTATATGATAAATAGTAACTTACAATCCGACCGGGCCAAACTTGGCTCTGATACCATAATATCAACGCGACTTACGCAGGGCAGCATACCCACTGAAGGGCGCCGCATTTAATCGCAATACCGTTATGGGAGAAAGATGCTAAAATCTGGAAAACAGTTAAAATGGATGGGTCCGTTACTAAGACTAGTTTCTATGGTTCCTAGGAGGCTGTCATCGAACCTGATGTGACGAGCATCTCTAAGGGCCATGAGGATTGAGCTGTTCAAACCTCTTCTGGTGAGTGGTTTCACTCCAACTTGGACTAATCCTATATGTAGGAAGTTATGTCCTTTGTCTTTATGACTCTGGATAGCTGAGGGTGATAACAAGTAGCACGTTTCGTACTCCTTGTTGATTCCATAGACTTGTTCTATGGTCTTGACATGGTAGTCTGTTTTGAAAGCTGTTTTCAAAGACCATGAAGACTTATAAAATTGGCTGGTTGAAACTTTTGGGATATTCCAGTCTCCTATGTCTAGATCTAAATCAGATTGCTCATAAGTCTCCGAATTAATTGCTCCTACGTCTGCTGGGATGTCTGGTATAGATGTGGGTTGGGAACATCTACTGCTGGTGGAAGAGTAACTTCTAAACAACCTATTCATGATTCTGGGGTTACAAGTTTAAATCAACGATTACAACCTAGTCACCTTTATCCTCAAACTTCTGGATCTAACCTTTAGATCTGAAGCAAAAGTATACAACTATGGGATTATTTGTTCAGATTAACCTTTGCTTCCCTGTTATCCCTATTCTTCCTATTTTTGTGTTTAGCCCTATAGTTTGTTGCAGATTTATATACCTGTGAGATTTGTTACCAAAGTCTGTGGTGTTCTCTGTTCTTTAAAAAGGCCGAAAATCTTCCTAGGTTTGGTTTGGTCAGCCCGTTGAAGCCGAGAGAAGGCGTGTTAGGGTGGTCCCCATTATTGGAGGAGAGTCCGGCGGAAAGGAGTTCACAGATCAGGTGTCTATCCCATAGTTGTATACTTTTGCTTCAGATCTAAAGTTTATTTGATACACTATGGTTTGTCCCCTAGACCGGTCTAGTATATCCTCTTCCAGGACACCTGATCTAAAGGATTAAACCCTGATTTTGAGTCAATACCCTAATTTATACAATCATGAAACACTTCATAGGAAAACCCAGCAATATCACAGCCAGGATTTATGAGCAGTTGAGTAACCTTAGGTGTAAAACCCTAGGAGATTACAAGTGGTATGAAGACGTCTTTACCACTAGGGTCATGCACAGAAGAGATTGTAACTCTCCATTTTGGAAGGAGAAGTTCATCAATGGTTTACCAACTCTCTTCAGCCAGAAGGTTAAGGAAACCCTCTGCAGTCCTTTAGGTGTCATAGATTATGATAACCTAACCTATGGAGACATCTCTAGCACCATTCGAAGTGAAGGAATGAAGATGTGCAGAGATCTCAAAATCCAAAGCCATATCAACAAGAACAAAGCCAAGTACGAAATAGGACATTTCTGTACACAGTATGGCTTACCCTCAGTCAAACCTTCCAAGAGGAAATCCAAGCACAAAGGAAAGGAATCCTTTGAGAAATCCTATAGGAAGAATGCACCCAAGTATTATAGAAAACAGAAGTACAAGACTGATGATTTCTATAAGAAAGGAAAATCCAAAGAACCCATTCCACAAGCATCTGGCAAATGCTACAACTGTGGAAAGAAAGGTCATTTCAGGAATGAGTGTAGAGCTAAGGCCAAATCCCTTATCAATACCCTCATTAGCGACCAACCCAGCAAAATTGAGATCTTCAAGTTACTAGAACTTGACCGCTCAGACAGCGAGTCATTCAGCAGTGCTAGTGACAATGAGCTTAGGCAAATATACAGGTCATCCTCAGATTCCTCTAGTACCAGTACCTCTAGTGGCCAGGATAGACCCATGCCTTGCAAAGATGGTTGTTGTAGGAACAAAACCATCAGTGTTCTCAACAAGCAAGAGGAACTTCTTTTAGACCTCATAGAGGCTATAGAAGACCCTATCATCAAAGCTCAGAAGCTTACCCTTTTCCATCAGGCCTTAGTTAAGGAAACCAGTAAACCTGCCCTTAAAATCCAGCAACCTAAGGTAGACTTAGAGCAAATTTACAATAGGTTTACCCAGTCCAAAAAGGAAGTTACAGTCAACGACCTTCAGAGAGAGATTAAGGAAACCAAATCAGAAGTCAAAATCCTAAAGCAAGACTTAACCATTCTTAGGGTCGATTATGATCTCCTTAATCAAAGAATCCAACTCTTGGAAAGCACTTCTCATCACAGCAATGAGGAAAGTCCCTCAGATGATGAAGTTGATCAAACAGTTAACCCTACAGCTGATCTTATCCAAGAACCCAGCAAAGATTTGTTCTTAGAAACCATCAGTAGGATTAACTTCCATAAATGGCATTCCAAAGTCAGGATTGTCATCAGCAAAGATTTTGAATTTGAGGTCATAGCCTTAATAGATTCAGGTGCCGATCTTAATTGCATTCAAGAAGGAATCATTCCCTCCAAATACTTCAAAAAGTCTATGGAGAGATTAACATCCGCAAGTGGCGGGAGAATGCAAATTGATTTCAGTATCCCACAAGCTGAGGTTTGCCAAGGCGGCATATCCTTTATGACAAAATTTGTCCTTGTCAAGAACATGACAGATAGAGTCATCCTAGGAAACCCTTTCTTGTGTTTGCTATATCCTTTCATCACAGATACTGAAGGAATCACAGCTCATCCTTTTGATCAGTTTGTCAAATTCGAGTTTATGAGAAGCCCAGAACCTTGGGAGATTTGCTCCCTCCAAAAAGCTTCTATATCAAAAACTCTCAGTACTATCACCATCCTTCCATCCAGTAATCAAGCCCAGCAACTTGATTCAGCTAAAACAATTGATCATCCCTTTGACTCCAATCAATTGTCATCATGCATTCATCATGAAAATATTTGCATCTCTGCATCCATCAAAAAGGTTTTTAACAATTATTTGAAAGTCTCAAATGGTCCAAACCTTTTCTCGCAGGAAGCAATATTTAATACCATTAGTAAGTGGGAGATGACTTCTTCAGCAGAGAAGAAGGGCAAGGGGAAAGTACCCGCAAGGGACTATCCTCAAGACAAAAGACTACCAGCGGGACAGTCTTTTGTAAAGCATGAAGGAGCTTCCTCTACCAGCCATAGAGGAGCAACATCCCTTCAGGAATTTGTCCTCTCAACGATGACATATTCCAGTAGTAAAATGGCTATCACACTACAGGAAAACCTAACCAGTCAACTCTTTGGCAAAGAGGATATCCATTCAATGGATAAAGTGACTATTATGGGTACTGATTATGCTAAGTTCAGTCTTAGGACTAGAACGACTCTAAGAAGTGCCACTGCCAACTTACCTTCAGATTTACAAAGTCATATTCTGACAAGCAAGATTATGAGTGAAAGCAGAGATCTTTGGTACGAACATTTCAAAATACTAGTCACATCCACTATTCCTAATCCAGATGATTCGGATGACATGGATAACATTCTAGTACAAGCCGAATGGGAAGAATACTTTGGAAGCAGCTCCAGAGTATATGAAAACAAGCATCCCTTTCCAGGACTTTCTGTCAATTATGAAGATGGAATGTATGAAGATGAAGGAGACCCTGCATGGCTATCTCAAATGTTTGAATCAGGTTTCATCAGACTAATGAAGGTAACAAGTCATGATCAAATCAGGCAGCTACCCCAGATCATCCAAGATGCAGTCAAGAAAGACAAAGGCCCGGTAAATGATCCAGTTACTTCTATCAGGTGTTGGAGTACATTACCAAAATGGGACAAAGAGGATTGCATGGAAGTACATCCCTCAAAGCATCTTGTTCTCATTAATGGTTTTACTTACCAGGACCCTTGGTTTGAAGGGTACACGCATGTATCATACAAATATCCTGATGCCCTAGCAGAACGATGGAGGAACTACTTCCACAGTCAAATTCTGGATATCAGCCAAGATCTATTTAAAGATTACCATTTTGTAGGTTCTACAGATAGGATCTATGTTTTTGGAAAAAGGCCATATGATCTTGCCATCAGAAATCTCGAGAAAATTGGTCCAGCCAAAGAAAGTGGACCCCTCCTCTACTGTAGTCTCTGCAATCATTATGCCATCTGTCACGAGCACAATTGTGATGATTCCCCATGGGATCCTTATGATGAATATCCATCAGTTGCTCCTAATACTGACTAAAGCATCCTGACTCAGCAACTCAGGATAAGGTAGCAATCCGGTTACTATTCAAAATCAGCACCAGCCACTGATATGAACAGTACCCGCACCCAGCAGATTCCCCGACAGATTACTATTCCAACAGTGTCCGAATCCGGAAAAGCAAGGGGACAAAGCATTATAGCATGAACAGTGAAAGTTTCACTGTTCACAGACAATCATTTCGAAGTACTATTGCTTTCGGTGGAAACAGCTTTCACCTCAGTAAAAGCAATTTACTCTCCGTAATTTCAGCAATCTCCAGCAGCATCCAAGGCTCCCTCCAGTCTATATAAGGCAGCCTCATCTCCATTCCTCAGCAGGTCCAATTTTGTGAGAAAACAAGGCCCAGTCTTGAGAGCAACTCCAAAATTCCCTCCTCTTCCAGCCAATAGTTTAATTTTCAGTTGTATACCAGTGACTCAGTCATTGTAATCAAATAGCCTCAGTCGGCTTTCATTTGTATTTTATCTTTTACCTTCCGCACACTGGCCTCAGTTGGCCATAGCCTGTAACTTACCCCCATTTGGTATCAGAGCCAAGTTTGGCCCGGTCGGATTGTAAGTTACTGTTTATCATATAATCAAGTTGGTCGGCACTGCCGCCATAGTTATCCAGATTATTTTGGCATTATAATTATTTTGAATTATTTTCATGGATATATCTCCCATACCCCATATTTTGTTTTACATCTATTTCTTGATAACTCTTCCGTTCCCTTTTATTTATTTCTTCGTCTGCTATTATTTCATCATTTTCTATTACATCTGCAAATGGTAGGCTGAGCCTCCTTCTAACCATTCTATTTGTTATTCTGTGATTATTTGTTCAGATTAACCTTTGCTTCCCTGTTATCCCTATTCTTCCTATTTTTGTGTTTAGCCCTATAGTTTGTTGCAGATTTATATACCTGTGAGATTTGTTACCAAAGTCTGTGGTGTTCTCTGTTCTTTAAAGAGGCCGAAAATCTTCCTAGGTTTGGTTTGGTCAGCCCGTTGAAGCCGAGAGAAGGCGTGTTAGGGTGGTCCCCATTATTGGAGGAGAGTCTGGCGGAAAGGAGTTCACAGATCAGGTGTCTATCCCATAGTTGTATACTTTTGCTTCAGATCTAAAGGTTAGATCCAGAAGTTTGAGGATAAAGGTGACTAGGTTGTAATCGTTGATTTAAACTTGTCACCCCAGAATCATGAATAGGTTGTTTAGAAGTTACTCTTCCACCAGCAGTAGATGTTCCCAACCCACATCTATACCAGACATCCCAGCAGACGTAGGAGCAATTAATTCGGAGACTTATGAGCTATCTGATTTAGATCTAGACATAGGAGATTGGAATATCCCAAAGGTTTCTACCAGCCAATTCTATAAGTCTTCATGGTCTTTGAAAACAGCTTTCAAAACAGACTACCATGTCAAGACCATAGAACAAGTCTATGGAATCAACAAGGAGTACGAAACGTGCTACTTGTTATCACCCTCAGCTATCCAGAGTCATAAAGACAAAGGACATAACTTCCTACATATAGGATTAGTCCAAGTTGGAGTGAAACCACTCACCAGAAGAGCTTTGAACAGCTCAATCCTCATGGCCCTTAGTGATGCTCGTCACATCAGGTTCGATGACAGCCTCCTAGGAACCATAGAAACTACTCTTAGTAACGGACCCATCCATTTTAACTGTTTCCCAGATTTTAGCATCTTTCTCCATGACAGCACAGTTATCAAAGCCCTCACCCTCAATATCAAGACACATGGAACCCTCATGACACAGGGAACCAGTCAGATCGCCTTGATATACAGAGTTTACTACAAGTGCATGAGAACGAACATGAATGTTGGAGCACTTGATAGGAGGCAGAAGGGTGAAACAACCCTCATCCAGACCACTGACCCCAGAGCAAAAGTTAGGGTACCAAGAACCCTCAAATGGTCAGATGTCACTTTCCCAGCCAATTGGATGTTAGAGAATGAGAACCATACTCTACAGATCCAAAACCCAGCCCAGAATCCAGATCTAGAATTTGTCCAACAACTAGCCGACGGCACGGTTAGGTTAAGTTTCGACAGATCTAGGCTTAGCACTCCTCTAGACTATGAGTATAGGCAACCTCTGGACATATCCCAGTTTAGATCGACAGCCGATCTACAGCACCCCGATAAACAGTCACCTGTCTACCTTAGAGACAGACCAGCATCCCAGTGTAGCTCAACCAGACCTCTAGGATCACCATTCCCAAGGTCTAGAAGAGACATAGGTGTTCAGCTTCAGGGAGTTAGAACCAATTCCCAACTCACCATACCTTGCTACACAGCCAAACAGGATTCGATTGTCAATGAGGAGGACGATCGTGAGCAATCCCCCCCATCCCCATCTGAAACTGATATGGAACAGCCTCCAGATCAGCAAGAGGAATCTCTGAACATTTTGGTGTTAAACAGAGAATTCGCTCCTGACCTAAAAGAACTAGGCAAGGAGTTTAGTTCTGAGGAAAACAGGACTAAAAGAGAAGCCTACAAAGCCAATTATACCAGAGATCAAAAAGAAAAAGTATTTGATTCATGGACGGCATTCATGAGGGAAATATCCCGTAATGTCCCCTTTTTCATCTACTTCGAAAGGTATTTTGGCCAGCAAAAGCAGTTCTGTGTTCTCACCAGAACTTGGACCATAGAAGGACCCAATGCAACCAAGGAAGTTGTAAGGTCTAGTCATCCACCCCTAGAAGCCATAACCTTCAACCATCGCAGGACGGAGATAATAGCCTCTCCCTTCAAGGCCACCATAGATAGACATCAGCCTGTTGACAAGGTTATTGAGCAAAACAACTATACCAACCAGTGTCTAAGTGTCATAGGAAAACAGCTTGACAGAATAGAAGATAGGATCGAGAACAAAGTTATCCTCCAACCAGGAAGCTCTAGTAAGCCGATCCAAACCCTAGAAAAGCCTCTAGTCAAGTTACCAACAGCCAGACACAACAGCCTTAGTTATCCTAAGGATAAGACAGCCTTAGAGATAGTAGCCCAAAAGCTAGAAGAACTTGTGAAGAAGGAACCTTCATCAGTTAATGTTCTAGACATCCAAACAGCCTCTAGCAGCTCTAGCCAAACCTCTGACCAGGAGTTTGAACAATTAGAAAACCAGTTTCAGGATTTAGAGGTAAAACGGCTTTACCATCCTGATCCAACCAGCTCAGCCAAGAATTGGTACCCTAGACCATCACCCCCTGACCTCCGGTATGAGGAAAGGAATGTTAGTGGCCAATTCTCAGTATCATCTGGTAGACTCTATGAATGGAACATAGATGGTTTATCAGAACAGGAAATCCTAAACAAAATCCAGCATATGACTATGGTAGCCAACAACTACCTGGACGAAGGCCGTCCCCATAAAGAAGTCATTGAAATGATGGCATTAGGATTTACAGGCAAACTCCAGCAATGGTGGAACAATTGCCTTACTGAAGTGTCTAAAGAAGACATCAAGTACGCCATCCAAAAAGATGAGGAAGGAAACCCCATCATCAATGAAATTGAGCAAGGAATTCCTGATGGAGTCAATACCCTGATTTATACAATCATGAAACACTTCATAGGAAAACCCAGCAATATCACAGCTAGGATTTATGAGCAGCTGAGTAACCTTAGGTGTAAAACCCTAGGAGACTACAAGTGGTATGAAGATGTCTTTACCACTAGGGTCATGCACAGAAGAGATTGCAACTCTCCATTTTGGAAAGAGAAATTTATCAATGGTTTACCAACTCTCTTCAGCCAGAAGGTTAAGGAAACCCTCTGCAGTCCTTTAGGTATCATAGATTATGATAACCTAACCTATGGAGACATCTCTAGCACCATTCGAAGTGAAGGAATGAAGATGTGCAGAGATCTCAAAATCCAAAGCCATACCAACAAGAACAAAGCCAAGTACGAAATAGGACATTTCTGTACACAGTATGGCTTACCCTCAGTCAAACCTTCCAAGAGGAAATCCAAGCACAAAGGAAAGGAATCCTTTGAGAAATCCTATAGGAAGAAAGCACCCAAGTATTATAGAAAACAGAAGTACAGGACTAATGATTTCTATAAGAAAGGAAAATCCAAGGAACCCATTCCACAAGCATCAGGCAAATGCTACAACTGTGGAAAGAAAGGTCATTTCAGGAATGAGTGTAGAGCTAAGGCCAAATCCCTTATCAATACCCTCATTAGTGACCAACCCAGCAAAAATGAGATCTTCAAGTTACTAGAACTTGAACGCTCAGACAGCGAGTCATTCAGCAGTGCTAGTGACAATGAGCTTAGGCAAATATACAGGTCATCCTCTGATTCCTCTAGTACCAGTACCTCTAGTGGCCCGGATGAACCTACGCCATGCAAAGATGGTTGTTGTAGAAACAAAACCATCAATGTATTGAACAGGCAAGAAGAACTTCTTTTAGACCTCATAGAGGCTATAGAAGATCCTGTCATCAAAGCTCAGAAGCTTACCCTTTTCCATCAGACCTTAGTAAAGGAAACTAGCAAACCCGAACTAAGGATCCAGCAACCCAAGGTAGATTTAGAGCAAATCTACAATAGGTTTACCCAGTCTAAGAAGGAAGTTACTGTCAACGACCTTCTGAAAGAAATTAAGGAAACCAAATCAGAAGTCAAGATCCTAAAGCAAGAATTAACCATTCTTAGGGTCGATTATGATCTCCTTAACCGAAGAATCCAACTTTTGGAAAACACTTCTCATCAAAGCAATGAGGAAAATCCCTCAGATGAAGAAGTTGATCAAACAGTTAACCCTACAGCTGATTTTATTCAGGAACCTAGCAAAGAATTGTTCGTTGATACCATCAGCAGGATTAACTTCCACAAATGGCATTCCAAAGTCAGGATTGTCATTAGCAGAGAATTTGAATTTGAGGTTTTAGCCTTAATAGATTCAGGTGCTGATCTTAATTGCATTCAAGAAAGAATCATCCCCTCCAGATACTTCAAGAAGTCTAAGGAGAGATTAACATCCGCAAGTGGCGGAAGAATGCAAATTGATTTCAATATCCCACAAGCTGAGGTTTGCCAAGGCGGCATATCCTTTATGACAAAATTTGTCCTTGTCAAGAACATGACAGATAGAGTCATCCTAGGAAACCCTTTCTTGTGTTTGCTATATCCTTTCATCACAGATACTGAAGGAATCACAGCTCATCCTTTTGATCAGTCTGTCAAATTCGAGTTTATGAGAAGCCCAGAACCTTAAGAGATTTGCTCCCTCCAGAAAGCTTCCATATCAAAAACTCTCAGTACTATCACCATCCTTCCATCCAGTAATCAAGCCCAGCAACTTGATTCAGCTAAAACAATTGATCATCCCTTTGACTCCAATCAATTGTCATCATGCATTCATCATGAAAATATTTGCATCTCTGCATCCATCAAAAAGGTTTTTAACAATTATTTGAAAGTCTCAAATGATCCAAACCTTTTCTCGCAGGAAGCAATATTTAATACCACTAGTAAGTGGAAGATGACTTCTTCAGCAGAGAAGAAGGGCAAGGGGAAAGCTCCCGCAAGGGACTATCCTCAAGACAAAAGACTACCAGCGGGACAGTCTTTTGTAAAGCATGAAGGAGCTTCCTCTACCAGCCATAGAGGAGCAACATCCCTTCAGGAATTTGTCCTCTCAACGATGACATATTCCAGTAGTAAAATGGCTATCACACTACAGGAAAACCTAACCAGTCAACTCTTTGGCAAAGAGGATATCCATTCAATGGATAAAGTGACTATTATGGGTACTGATTATGCTAAGTTCAGTCTTAGGACTAGAACGACTCTAAGAAGTGCCACTGCCAACTTACCTTCAGATTTACAAAGTCAAATTCTGGATATCAGCCAAGATCTATTAAAAGATTACCATTTTGTAGGTTCTACAGATAGGATCTATGTTTTTGGAAAAAGGCCATATGATCTTGCCATCAGAAATCTCGAGAAAATTGGTCCAGCCAAAGAAAGTGGACCCCTCCTCTACTGTAGTCTCTGCATTCATTATGACATCTGTCACGAGCACAATTGTGATGATTCCCCATGGGATCCTTATGATGAATATCCATCAGTTGCTCCTGATATTGACTAAAGCATCCTGACTCAGCAACTCAGGATAAGGTAGCAATCCGGTTACTATTCAAGTTCAGCACCAGCCACTGATATGAACAGTACCCGCATTGTCAACAATACCAGCACTCAGCAGATTCCCCGACAGGTTACTATTGCAACAGTGACCGAATCAGGAAAAACAAGGGGACAAATCACTATAGCATGAACAGTGAAAGTTTAGTGAAAGTTTTACTGTTCACAAACAATCATTCCGAAGTACTGTTGCTTTTGGTGGAAACAGCTTTCACCTCAGTAAAAGCAATTTACTCTCCGTAATTTCAGCAATCTCCAGCAGCATCCAAGGCTCCCTCCAGTCTATATAAGGCAGCCTCATCTCCATTCATGAGCAGGTCCAATTTTGTGAGAAAACAAGGCCTAGTCTTGAGAGCAACTCCAAAATTCCCTCCTCTTCCAGCCAAGAGTTTAATTTTCAGTTGTATTTTATCTTTTCCCTTTCGCACACTGGCCTCAGTCGGCCATAGCCTGTAACATCCATAGCCTGATACAAGATGTCTAGATCAGGTACCAAAAGACTAGCCTCTTCACAGATCAGGTGTCTATCCCATAGTCAATGCACCTTCTGAGTTCCAAAATATCATGAATGAAATTTTTAATCCATTCTCCAGCCATGCCATTGTGTACATCGACGATGTACTCATTTTTTCAGAATCTTTGGAAAAACATTGGAAGCACCTAAGAGCATTCCTCAACACCATCAAGCTCAATGGTCTTGTTGTTTCAGCCCCCAAGATCAAACTTTTCCAAACTAGAGTTCGTTTCTTAGGTTTTGATATTCATCATGGTGTTATCAGACCCATAGACAGAGCTATCCAGTTTGCAGATAAGTTTCCAGATGAAATCCTAGATAAAACCCAGCTTCAGAGATTTCTAGGTTCTCTCAATTACATCTCAGATTTCTATCAAAATCTCAGGCAACAATGCAAACTCCTTTTTGATAGACTTCGAACCAATCCATCCCCTTGGACTCCAGCCCATACTACAGTTGTCCAGCATATCAAACAATATGTCAAAACCCTTCCTTGTTTAGGGATCCCTGCTGACAATTCCTTCAAGATTGTCCAGACTGATGCCTCAAACATAGGTTACGGTGGCATTCTCCTCCAGCGTGCTAGTCCCAATTCTCCTGAACAGATAGTCTGTTTCCATTCGGGAATTTGGACTTCCACTCAGATTAATTATAGTACTATCAAGAAAGAAATACTATCTATAGTACTATGCATTTCAAAATTTCAAAGTGATCTTTTAAATCAAAAGTTTTTAATTAGGATTGATTGTAAATCTGCAAAGCATGTTTTAGAAAAAGATGTCCAAAACATTGCATCAAAACAGATTTTTGCACGATGGCAAGCCATCCTTTCAGTTTTCGACTTTGATTTAGAATTCATTGAAGGAAGTCAAAACAGCATCCCTGATTTCCTAACCCGTGAATTTTTGCAGAGTCACAGCCAAGATGTCCGGGAAGAAACCCGTACAACAGCCCCAACCCCCTAAAACTTCTAAACAGCAAAACCCTGTTGGTTCCAGCCAATCACAAACCACAGGAAAGATTGTCCCAATCACCCCCAGCCAAATTGTCCCAATATCTCAGGCAAAAAGCCCCAGGCAGAATAACCCTGCTTCACCATCAAACATTGCCAATCGTTATTTGGTTTCATCAATACCAAAACCAAATTATGAAAGGCCATCATATGGTCAGCCCAGCTACAGCTCAGCCTTAGCCTCTCCAGCACCCAAAGCAACCAACCCTTATCAGATAGAAGAACATTTTAGCCATATCCAAACTCAGAGGCCTTCTTCCTATCCAACTCAAAGAGAAGGACAGTCCTCTTATGTCAAAAAGACCTTTACCCAGCATATCTCTTATATCGAACCCCACCTGGTTCGTATAACAGATCCCTTAGCCCTGGCCATGGAAGTCTTGCCACCAAACTGGCATTTCTTACCTAAACACCCAGAGAAAAATATCCAGTTCTATAAGAGCATCCTCTCCCAGGAAAAGTCTGCTCAAATAGAAAACATCTACAGCAAAGGGGACCCCCCAATTGTCCTCTATCACAAGTTCATCATCACAGGTTTTATCAGCAGTAAAGAATGGGGACAGCATCCTTCCCTGTTAAGGATCCTCAAAAATTATAGATCTCCGTCAGGCTCAGTACTCCATTACAGCTATTATGACATCTGTCACGAGCACAATTGTGATGATTCCCCATGGGATCCTTATGATGAATATCCATCAGTTGCTCCTGATATTGACTAAAGCATCCTGACTCAGCAACTCAGGATAAGGTAGCAATCCGGTTACTATTCAAAATCAGCACCAGCCACTGATATGAACAGTACCCGCACCCAGCAGATTCCCCGACAGATTACTATTCCAACAGTGTCCGAATCCGGAAAAGCAAGGGGACAAAGCATTATAGCATGAACAGTGAAAGTTTCACTGTTCACAGACAATCATTTCGAAGTACTATTGCTTTCGGTGGAAACAGCTTTCACCTCAGTAAAAGCAATTTACTCTCCGTAATTTCAGCAATCTCCAGCAGCATCCAAGGCTCCCTCCAGTCTATATAAGGCAGCCTCATCTCCATTCCTCAGCAGGTCCAATTGTTATAGCAACAATTGATTAGCAACCTCAGAGGTCCAATTTTGTGAGAAAACAAGGCCCAGTCTTGAGAGCAACTCCAAAATTCCCTCCTCTTCCAGCCAAGAGTTTAATTTTCAGTTGTATACCAGTGACTCAGTCATTGTAATCAAATAGCCTCAGTCGGCTTTCATTTGTATTTTATCTTTTACCTTCCGCACACTGGCCTCAGTCGGCCATAGCCTGTAACTTACCCCCATTTGGTATCAGAGCCAAGTTTGGCCCGGTCGGATTGTAAGTTACTGTTTATCATATAATCAAGTTGGTCGGCACTGCCGCCATAGTTATCCAGATTATTTTTGGCATTATAATTATTTTGAATTATTTTCATGGATATATCTCCCATACCCCATATTTTGTTTTATATCTATTTCTTGATAACTCTTCTGTTCCCTTTTATTTATTTCTTCGTCTGCTATTATTTCATCATTTTCTATTACATCTGCAAATGGTAGGCTGAGCCTCCTTCTAACCATTCTATTTGTTATTCTGTGATTATTTGTTCAGATTAACCTTTGCTTCCCTGTTATCCCTATTCTTCCTATTTTTGTGTTTAGCCCTATAGTTTGTTGCAGATTTATATACCTGTGAGATTTGTTACCAAAGTCTGTGGTGTTCTCTGTTCTTTAAAGAGGCCGAAAATCTTCCTAGGTTTGGTTTGGTCAGCCCGTTGAAGCCGAGAGAAGGCGTGTTAGGGTGGTCCCCATTATTGGAGGAGAGTCCGGCGGAAAGGAGTTCACAGATCAGGTGTCTATCCCATAGTTGTATACTTTTGCTTCAGATCTAAAGGTTAGATCCAAAAGTTTGAGGATAAAGGTGACTAGGTTGTAATCGTTGATTTAAACTTGTAACCCCAGAATCATGAATAGGTTGTTTAGAAGTTACTCTTCCACCAGCAGTAGATGTTCCCAACCCACATCTATACCAGACATCCCAGCAGACGTAGGAGCAATTAATTCGGAGACTTATGAGCTATCTGATTTAGATCTAGACATAGGAGATTGGAATATCCCAAAGGTTTCTACCAGCCAATTCTATAAGTCTTCATGGTCTTTGAAAACAGCTTTCAAAACAGACTACCATGTCAAGACCATAGAACAAGTCTATGGAATCAACAAGGAGTACGAAACGTGCTACTTGTTATCACCCTCAGCTATCCAGAGTCATAAAGACAAAGGACATAACTTCCTACATATAGGATTAGTCCAAGTTGGAGTGAAACCACTCACCAGAAGAGGTTTGAACAGCTCAATCCTCATGGCCCTTAGAGATGCTCGTCACATCAGGTTCGATGACAGCCTCCTAGGAACCATAGAAACTAGTCTTAGTAACAGACCCATCCATTTTAACTGTTTTCCAGATTTTAGCATCTTTCTCCATGACAAAACAGTTATCAAAGCCCTCACCCTCAATATCAAGACACATGGAACCCTCATGACACAGGGAACCAGTCAGATCGCCTTGATATACAGAGTTTACTACAAGTGCATGAGAACGAACATGAATGTTGGAGCACTTGATAGGAGACAGAAGGGTGAAACAACCCTCATCCAGACCACTGACCTCAGAGCAAAAGTTAGGGTACCAAGAACCCTCAAATGGTCAGATGTCACTTTACCAGCCAATTACCGGAAGTTCTCCGTGGCCAGAGTTCTCACGCTCTGGACGAGGAGTAAGGAACGGCTCTTGTATGGCCGGCGCTCGATGGCGTGTAATTGTGCGGTACCAGGTTTGATCCTTTTTTAAGGAGGTCCTGTACCTCAGCTTTGCAAGTATCCATAAGTTCCTGGTTCATTTGGATAGGCCGAGCTTTGGTAGGGATATGGCCTCTTCCAGCCAATATCACAGCAGTAACTTACAATCAGGGTTTTCCTATGGACCTCTATAAGTCTTCATGGTCTTTGAAAACAGCTTTCAAAACAGACTACCATGTCAAGACCATAGAACAAGTCTATGGAATCAACAAGGAGTACGAAACGTGCTACTTGTTATCACCCTCAGCTATCCAGAGTCATAAAGACAAAGGACATAACTTCCTACATATAGGATTAGTCCAAGTTGGAGTGAAACCACTCACCAGAAGAGGTTTGAACAGCTCAATCCTCATGGCCCTTAGAGATGCTCGTCACATCAGGTTCGATGACAGCCTCCTAGGAACCATAGAAACTAGTCTTAGTAACGGACCCATCCATTTTAACTGTTTTCCAGATTTTAGCATCTTTCTCCATGACAAAACAGTTATCAAAGCCCTCACCCTCAATATCAAGACACATGGAACCCTCATGACACAGGGAACCAGTCAGATCGCCTTGATATACAGAGTTTACTACAAGTGCATGAGAACGAACATGAATGTTGGAGCACTTGATAGGAGGCAGAAGGGTGAAACAACCCTCATCCAGACCACTGACCCCAGAGCAAAAGTTAGGGTACCAAGAACCCTCAAATGGTCAGATGTCACTTTCCCAGCCAATTGGATGTTAGAGAATGAGAACCATACTCTACAGATCCAAAACCCAGCCCAGAATCCAGATCTAGAATTTGTCCAACAACTAGCCGACGGCACGGTTAGGTTAAGTTTCGACAGATCTAGGCTTAGCACTCCTCTAGACTATGAGTATAGGCAACCTCTGGACATATCCCAGTTTAGATCGACAGCCGATCTACAGCACCCCAGTAAACAGTCACCTGTCTACCTTAGAGACAGACCAGCATCCCAGTGTAGCTCAACCAGACCTCTAGGATCACCATTCCCAAGGTCTAGAAGAGACATAGGTGTTCAGCTTCAGGGAGTTAGAACCAATTCCCAACTCACCATACCTTGCTACACAGCCAAACAGGATTCGATTGTCAATGAGGATGACGATCGTGAGCAATCCCCCCCATCCCCATCTGAAACTGATATGGAACAGCCTCCAGATCAGCAAGAGGAATCTCTGAACATTTTGGTGTTAAACAGAGAATTCGCTCCTGACCTAAAAGAGTTAGGCAAGGAGTTTAGTTCTGAGGAAAACAGGACTAAAAGAGAAGCCTACAAAGCCAATTATACCAGAGATCAAAAAGAAAAAGTATTATATATATATATATATATATATATATATATATATATATATATATATATATATATATATATATATATATTTGGATCTCCTCTGAAAAATAGCGTTGAGTTCTATTTTGATAAATATGTTGAAATGTTTAAAAAACACTTATTTTATATGTTATACTTTGTTATAATATCAAATATTTAAGAAACACTTATTTTATATGTAGTATTTTATTGAATATGAAATAGATGTTAGTTTTTATTTTCATAAAAAAAAAAAAAATTGTTTTAAGCTTTGGCTCCTAGGTTCGAATCCTGATTTCGTCCCTGAGTATCCTCATTCAATGTACCTTCCCACACCATAGTATCATTGGCTTGTCTAGAGTTTAAAGGGATGCACTTTATAGTGGTAGCCTTATGAGACAAAAATAAACTATCACTGAGTAACAGAAACTAAATATTGACCTCTCCATGAGTAAACACGGCAAAGGGAGGGGAGCATGTGTTTATGCCTTCATGCAGGCACACGCAGCTCATTTGATTATAATTAATACTGCACATACGTACCAGATTTTCACTCAAATGGAGTCGTTAAGAAAAAGTAAAATCTTCAATATTCGCAAAATCTAGGCCAGTCCATCAAGGACCACATAATTTAGCAATGGAAGCTACATTAGTTCTCACACCATATTATATGACATTTAATTATATTCCTTCCACACCCATTCTTGTTTCGTTATGCCATTTCTAAAGATAAGATTCGTCTCTCACTATGAACATTATAGACATGGACATGCACACAGTTCTACCAAAAAAGAAACGCCATTGATACACCACATACCATTGCATATCTCCGATACACAGATTTTTTCTCTCTTTCTTTATTCCCTAATGCGCCCGCCATTCTTTTTTGTTCTATAAATACAGCATCCTCATTTTCCTCGAACAACATTGCTAGCTAGCTTGTGTAGTGCTTTCCCTTCTAACATTTTTGAGTGTTTAATCTCCTTGTTCAATATCATTTGTTTTTTCTCATTACCCATTAAGCTATAACAAAGATGTCGATCATTCCTAATAGCGTCTTTGGTGGTCGATTTGATCCATTTTATTGGGACCCATTCGAGGACTTTCATTTCAATTCCAGTATCGCTGTGCCCCATACTCCTTTCCTCAATGAAACAACGTCCTTCGTCACCGCTAAGATAGATTGGAAGGAGACCCCAGAAGCATACGTGTACAGAGTGGATCTTCCTGGAATGAAGAAAGATGAAGTGAAGGTGGAAGTGGAGCACGGTAAGGACCTCTGCATTAACGGCAAAAGGACGGTAGAGAAAAAGGAGAGGACCGACCAGTGGCACCGTGAGGAGCACAGCAGCTGCGAATTCTTTAGGCGTTTCAGGCTGCCTGAAAATGCCAAGGCGAATAAGATGACAGCAATTTTAGATAATGAAGTGCTTACTGTTACAGTTCCTAAGGAGGAGACCAAGAAGCATATTACCAGAACAATTGATATTTGTTAAGGAACAAGTATAATTACAAAACTGGTTGAAACTTTATGCTACAATCTTACTCAATAAAATAAATATTATTACATATTTTTAAAATCTAAATATTAAATTGCATGTTTTTCATGTTCTTAATACACGTCAAATTTTGTGTTAATCTGATATTATTTATTATATAATCTATAAGATTATATTTTATACATAATTTTAAACTACAAAAACTTGCAATTCAAACAATTTATTAATGGCATAACTATTAATCTTTAATTTTCTAAAAATTTTACAAGCATTGAAAATATAAGAAGAAGATGTAATCTAATAGTTGATTTGTCAAAATTTACCTCCAATAAAAAAATATTGAGTAAAATTGTAGCCCAAGGCTACAACTAATTTTGTAACTAAATTTTATCCTTTGTTAAGACGGTAATGTTTGTTTCACACACACCAATTTATTATTACAATTCGCATATACATGAATAAGTGATTGTGTGTAAGAGATATTTTCCTTATTAAGATACTGCATAGTGAGAATTATAAAAATTAATTATCAATTTCAGGAGTTAATTTTTTTTTACTCTCAATTTTAATCATTGAAATTGTATTGCATCCTGTGAATCTATATCCGAAACAACAACGTATGTGATTAATTGTCTGGAAAAATAAACTGTATTATGGTATAATTATAAGAGTATATCTCTCACCCAAAAAGAGCTTTTTCTCCTATTCCAACTAATGTTAAAATTAACCAAACCTGTTTTATACTTTTATTTTCTATGGATCCGATGAAAACCGTACGTGGTTTCCTGCTAAATTTTTCTATGCTTGTTGGAAATTTGGAATATTGTTGATCATCGAATATGCTCTGTTTTGCTAAGTATTTTCATTTTCGAGGTCTATTCCTATTGATCAAAATATATAGAAGCTTTATTGTTATCATTCCTCTAGGATCTCTCATTCTAAGACCGCATACCAATCCTTACCTATCAGCTTGTGCAACAGATCAAACCATATTTGTTTCTTTCTTGATATAATCATCAACGCTTGTCAAGTGGGATTAGTCCCAGGTTTTAAGAGTCTTTTATAAAGAAATCCTACCTTGCCATCATACCATGGGAATATAGATGGCCAAATACGTCTACAAAATTTGATTTTGAACTTACCAATTAAAATGGTTTTTTTTTTTTTTTTGGTCAGGGACTTCCTTCTCATATTTAGGGGTGTGCAAAAAACTGAATGGACTGACCGAAACTGCCCGAAGTAAATTTAATTTTTCAGTTTTTTTTCCAGTTCGGTTATTCGGTTTCGGTTTAAATTTTATAAAAACCGAAATTGATTGGTTCGGTACTGGTTTTAGTGAAGTGTATACCGAACCAAACTGAAACCGATTGATAGATAGATAGATAGATAGATAGATAGATATATATATATATATATATATATATATATATATATATATATATATATATATATATATATATATATATATATATATATGTTCCATAAACGTAAATTTCCATAGTTGTTAACATGCGTGCCATGCATTTTTTCAAGTTCCCATCCAACGTTCTAACCTCTAGAACATCTTTTTTTTTTTTCCTTTCCATTTTTTAAGTTACTATTGTCAAAACTATGTCATTTTGATTCTATTTATAACTAAATATAAATAAAATAAAAAAACCCCTACACATCTCTTTCTCATTCAGTCGCCCTCCTCATTCCCCATTTTCCCTCAATCATTTTCCTTTTCCTTCTCACATCCTCTCTTCTCAACCGCCCCATCCCTTCTCTCCCTCTTCACTCATCTCTTACCTATTTCTTTAGCCACCATCTACATCTCTTAGATGAGAAGCCATTGGAGATCAAAAGAAATGCTACCACTCTTTTTGGATTTAGTTTTCTGGGTTTGTATTTCTAGTTTATGTTCTTTGTTTCTTTTCTCTGGATCAATTTCTTTATTTATTTTTTTCTTTGTTTGCCTTCTTAGAAAATAGATGTGATAAGGAAACCCTCTTTTTGCTTGGATTTAGTTTACTGGGTTTATATTTCTAGTTTGTTCTTTGTTTCTTTTCTCTAGATCAATTTCTTTATTTATTTTTTTTCTTTGTTTACTTTCTTAGAAAATAGATGTGATAAGGAAACCGAAAAAAACCCATCGAAACCGACCGAAACCGATTGATTTCCATTTACTTCGGTCGGTTTCGGTGGAGAAGTTCACAAACCAAAAATTTCAATTTCCACGTAGAAAACCGGCCGAACCGAACCAATTACACCCCTACTCATATTACAGAACTTTTCATGACTTGAATTCTTCTGCCATCATAATTGAGAAGGTCATTTATTGGAACAACTTTTTTTTCTTGATTAAATTTAGATTGAGTTTTGTGGTTTGTTGAAATGGTAGAAAAAAGATAAATGAAAAATAAAATAAAATGATTATTTTTTGCTGAAAGGACTAAAAAAAAATTATGTTTCTAATTTCCACTATATTTTATTGCTTGGATATACAAAATGACTTCCTCGTAAGAAAATCAAATATTGGACATAATAAAAATAAAAACTCATGTTATTAATGTCAATTACAATAATAATAACAAACTATGTTGGTTAGTCCTATAATATGCGGATCCCAAATTTTGACTGTTAGGACATATGTGATTAGATGTTAAGAATATATATCAACATTTTATGTATTGGCTAATCTTTTGACAAAATACACTTTACTTGTAATTGGGTAGATCTAGGATGTGTTTAAAACTTCAAGAAATAAGGTTTCAAGTTCAAGTGTTAAAGCCATGCAAGTCTATCCAAAAATCAAGTAAGAAAGTGCTCAATTTTAAAACTCGACAGCTAGTATCTATCGAGGTTTAAAAGTTGTTGAAGCTCGTGGCTCGACAGCTAGCTCGATAGATGGCTATCTATCGAGGTTTATGAAACTTAATTTTTCAGAACAGTTTTTCATCCAATCCGTGAGTATGTGTTTAAAATTTTTTTTCTCATAACCCTAAACATATAGAAGGATTATTTTAAGGGCTGTATCAGGTTGCACAGTAAAGAACACAATTGCACAAGAGCATAATTCCTCTAGTGTGACCAGAAATCTAGTTTGCCCTAGTTTTTGAAGAAACTACTGTGTTTGTACACCGTAGGGTTTTGTGACCAATTAATTTCGTGATCTTCATCAGTTAATGAACAAAAGAACTTTGCAGCCAACATCCTTCTCAAGTTGGTGATAAAGTCGCGTACTGGGATTCGCGCATCTTTTGGTTAGTCACATACTGGGAGCCGTGCAATACAAGGAGAGATTGTCACTACAAAACAAGTCTAATTAACTGTTGAGGTAAGGGTTCAACTGTAGGTTGGTATAAGGTACTGGGATTCCTTTACTTGTAACCGCTTGTTTTGATAATAGTGGATTCTTGGGAGTAGTGACCTTAATATCACCCGGTGGAGTTTTTGCCGTGTAGGTATTCCCGATTCGTAAACAAATCATTGGGTCATTTAATTTCCGCTGCATATTTAGTTATTTGGTGATTTGTTTGTACTGCCATGCTCATTGCATGTAATTAAACCTAATTAATTCACTTGGCTAATTAATTGGTTAATTCATCATAAGGGATCAATACATTTTTGGCCTATCATTGATAATATGATTTTACAAATTACTTTCATCTTAGATTCATTTAATAAAAAAAATCATGTGTCACATCATTGTAATTTTGAGAGGACTATATTCCCTGCAATTTACTAATATGCAATTCCCACAATATACAATCCCTGCATTATAGCGCAACAAGCCATAGTAACCATAAGCTCTTGTAAGCTACAAGTCGTGCAAGTCTTCTTCCTCAATAAAACTTTAACAATGTTATTGTAGCAAAGCAATATTCATTGAGGTAGTAACTAGTGCCTTGGAGACACAAAAAATAAAAATAAAAATCGAATTTTCTCACCAAAATGGAAATATATATATTGTGTTCGTTGCGTTCATTGTTAATGCTTTTATATGGGGTGTGTTAAATTTCTCTCCTTTTCTCACTCTGAGAATCTCTGTAACTTTATTGAATGAGTAAGAAAAAATGAAAAATGAAGGGAATAATTACAACAACTAAGCTTTGTTCCTCATGTACAAGCTATAAACTAGACAGTGCACAGTGTGAAACCGTTATACAATATTACCGCTATAACCAATCACAGCTGGAATTGGTCCTTGATTTACACGTGCATAATTGCCATTGGATTGCCGAAGTGATATAAACTTATTTTGAGTGTTTAATTGACCTTTAGACTCTAGTTGAGTTTATTGAAGCACCGGATCCTTTTATTTTTAGAATACTAATGCCCTGCTTGGTGAGCAAGTTCTAACACACATTTTTACATTTTAAACAATGCAAATTTTAACATACATTTTTATATTTTAAACAACCTTACATACATTTGAACACGCTTTTTCACCCACACATATATCAAAAACACCCAAACAACATTACTCAAACTCCTCTACCAAATGGGCCCTAAGTATTTTTAATACACATACAATGAGAAGGTGTTTTAAAGAAACTTACAGTGGTGTATATCCAAAAAGGTCTAGGCGTTAGCTGATCTTGTGAGTCACTTAACAATGTGCGGATATTTCCAATCTCTTTCCTGTTTTATATTGCAAAACAGTGCCGCCTAATCCTTTTATGAAATTGCTCTCAAAGCCAAATAAGGGATTATTGAAAGAAAAGGTCTAGGCATCATAAAACTTGTGTTTTAGGAATAATTCAAAAGGATTTTGGAGTTAAAGGCCTAAATTTTAAAATATGTGGGGGTCAATAACTACATTTTTTTTTATAATTCGTATTTTTTTAGATTTAAAAGTTGGAGTCTTAGCCCTTCTAATTTCACATATTGGTTAATGTATAAGTGATAATTAACAACTCACAATCTACTACCTCAAAATTGTGGTAAAATAATTGTGAAATAATTTGTGTTTATAAAAATACTCTTACTCAAAATGGCTGCCAAAATGCCATGCATTCTGCTTTTGGGACAAATAATCGGACTGAAACCCGAAAGCACTCCAAAACAAGGCAGAACATGGGCTGGATTTGAAGTTAGACAACTGTTGTATAATAGGCTAGTGCACTCGGCCCATATTTTCTTTGTCTTTTTAGGGTGTTCCAAGCTCCCAACACGAATGGCCCTAGTACTTGTAGCCACTTGCAAACTGTAACATCTGTGCTCATTTAATTTCCACGTGCCAATCACTCTACATGCATGGGCTCACCGAATCCCCAGTTCCATTAAAAAGACGAAAATGAAATCTCTTCTATACTTTTTCTTCTCTCTTTTTTTAACTGATAAAGATTAAAGACCCATATTGCTTGATATAAGATTTAGAATCTCTTCACTTTCTTTCTTCCCCTTTTGTTTTATTTTGCAGAGGAAATCTGTTCACTTTGGTGCAGGAATTGCTTGGAAATGAATCATAGCACATTTGTGAAGAACCACAAACCCCTATCCCACGCGCACAACAATCACACTCATTCCCCTATCCCACCTTATTTATTGTCTTTTGTCCAAGTAACACAAACCCTGGAAAGTAACCAACACGTCCGTGTACGAAGTGCGTGAATTGTTGAAAAATTCTGTTCCCTCTTTTGTGCTCCTTAAATCTTAAACTCACAGACTCTCTCTTTGCTTACAATTTCAGTGTAAGTACAATTTCTGAAAACCATGGAAACCTCGTCGCATAACGATTTCAAACCTTACAATGCTGCCACTCGCGCTGCTCACTCGCACCACCAAGGTATCATGACCTTCTTCTGGGGCCACAATTCCGAGATCCTTTTTCCGGGTTGGCCTGGAAATGACTCTTGTATGTACGCTTTAGCCTTGGTTTTTGTCTTTGTTCTAGCTGTGCTCGTTGAGTGGCTCTCCTATGGCAACCTTGTAAAGCCTGAGACAAACAACGTCGCAGCAGGGCTGATGAAAACGGCAATCTATACGCTGCGTTCTGGGCTGGCTTACATGGTGATGCTCGCCGTGATGTCGTTTAACGGCGGCGTTTTTCTTGTCGCCGTCGCTGGACACGCCGTGGGGTATGTGATTTTCGGGAGTCGGGCTTTTAAGAAGTCCCGTGGGTCCTCTGGACCGGGTTCTGACAGGCGGGCCGGCGCCCAAACCAATCTTCCTTCAACGAAATGCTGATGAAATATCTGGGGTTTTGGGTTTGGTGTGTGTGTTTTTAAGTTTCTGAAACAAGTTTGTTTCAATAAATCGTTGGTTCAGAAAAAGAGAGTGAAAGATTATTGTGTTCTAATCTTTTTTTTTTTTCTCTTCCATTATTTTGGATAAGGCTTTTGCGATTAAATTCCCTCTTCATCTATCAAAGTTTGAAAGGACTTAGGATCATGGAATGGAAAATGTCGAGCTTAGACTCCGCTGGTTTGGTTCAACTGAAAATGTTATAATTGATACATTTATTTATTTTTAATAACTTGATGAATTCTTTTTGCTATTAACGTTACTTTCACGTAGTCTATCAAAGTTACCAAAAAGATTATGAGTTGTTTATTTGTAAACTTTCTCTAAGCTTGTCGGAAAGCAATGTGCACCTTTGGTGAGCAGCATTACTTTGTTTTTTGGGTTAATAATTTTTTTATTCAAAAAGCTGGTTCATAATTGGACTAGTTATACTTGTATATTCCCTTAAAAAATTCATAGTTTAGATGATGATAAACGAATTTGATATAAAATAAAACTATTTTCAGATTTAATTAGTTTTGCTTTTTGTTCAATCCTATTGAAATTGAACCAATTTTTTGATTTATCAAACAACCCATTTAAATTAGGGAAAAATGTGACCGTTCCTTAGGTGCTTCCCAATCAAATTTAAAATCTTTATGTTTAATAAAATAAAGAAAAAAGATGTTTTTTAAGGAAAATAAATACATACGTATTTGGAGTATCTGGAGTAATTCTTAGGTATTTCTAGACGAAAAATAGTATTTCCTCCTCTTACATTCATGATAGAGTCCACTTATTAAATTTATGGTAAGGTTCATTATGAATGTGAGAGGAAAAAACATTATTTTTCTATATTCCGAGAGTACCTAAAAACTTTCCATGTATTTGAATTTAATTGAGAGACCTAATAGGCTAATAGCCTAATACATTGCAATTAAGTAACTATACTTAACTTTGATGGTGTTTCATAAGTTTTCATTGTTTTCCCTCAAAAAAAAATAGTTTTCATTGTTTGTTCAATAAATTCCCAGTCTGGCTTCCCAATCTAGTTTCTCAAAAAAAAAAAAAAAACTTTTATTACACTTTATATTAATCTTGTAATGTCTTTTTCCTAGGAGGGGGTAAAGTGATGTTGAATGTACCATATAAACTTTCCTTGAAACTTTGCTTGAATATATTTATCATTATAATTTATAAGTTAATTAAACTGCAATGTTCAAAAATAAAAGGAAGTAACTATTTTTCTAATACAAGATTTTAAATTTGAAACTTTTCTTTTGCAGAACCATAATGAATGTTCATAGATCATACCAATAGTATTGAAAACAACATTATTAGTAGGCCACGATGGGATTTATACATCAGCTATTACTATATTTGAACAATCATGGAACTTCATTTTTCTCAAAGGGTTTCCTTAGTTCCTTTACCTGAATCATCCAGCATGAGTTCTCAGGAATTAGAATGGGCTAATTAGGCATTGCTGACAGTTTTTTTCTTCTACTGAGCAACAACAAAGATAGGACCTAAACTACAACCAACAAAACATATACATTATCAGCCAACATGCTATGAGGCTCAGAAAGACAATGTGAGATCTTTCACAAAATGCTTTATAAAGCTTTCATGTGGACTTAAGCAATACCATAATCTAATAAAATTTCTAAAAGAGAGGGACCATCCATTGCTAGTATATGAAGTCATCTATAAATTTAAGGTTATGGTTGTATACCCCTTTAGATAGTTATTTATCTTTGTTTTTTTTACTTGTGCAGCACAATAATAAGATCACTATCTGGAAGATAGATAGGACCAAGCAATAAAACGACATAGCAAAATCATGTGTAATCTTGCATAATTGGTTCTCATCCCATTACAACAAAATGTATTATCAATGACGAAAAAATTCGTCACTAAAAGTCCAGTTTTTCGTTACTAAGAACCTTTAACGACGAAACTCATTTCGTCGCTGAAACCCTGTCGTTAAAAGCCCTGGCAACGAAAAATTTCGTCACTAAAAGTCCGATTTGTGTTTAAATAAAAAAAAATTTTAGCGACAAAAACGTTTCGTCGCTAAATGTTTTCCTCGCTAAAAAGACTATTCAAGGACAAAAATATTTCGTTACAAAAAACACTTTAGTTTATTAAATCATATTTAGTGACGAACAATTTTGTCACTAAAACTATTTTCGAGTACATATAGTGACGAAAGAGGTTCGTCACTAAAATTTTTTTAAAGAAAATCCAGGCACATATAAAGACAAAAAATTTCGTCACTAAAACCATTTCTTACAAAATTCTGCTACATTTAGCGGGCGAAATATTTCGTTACTAAAACAATTTTTTGTTGCTATATTTGTGATGGAAAAATTCATCGCTAAAACTTATTTTCTGTTTTTATTTCTTTTCATGGCTTTGATATTAACCTGTAACCTGTCATTACTTTATTAAAACCTCACATTTGAATAACACATTTATTTCAACAACACATGTATAAAAAATCGATCCATACATTCCACAAGTAAAAAATAAAACAAGTATACAATTTAAACTCCTTCCATACACTAATTGTTTGCAACACATACAATAACTTAAGATGTTTTATAACAATACAAAAAGTGTAGCATAATATAATTAGAACTAACAGAAAATGTCCTCATATGTCTTCAAGTAATGCCAAAAGTAAATCCCCTAAAAGCCACCGATAAGAAATCTGCACAAGTATAAAAATAATACTACATTAAAATCAAAAACTAAAAACATTAACTATGTTATAAGAAACATTTCTAACAATGCATTAAGAGTAACCACACCAATGAATTAAAATCACAATTCCTAATGTATAAGTTGTAGAAAGCAAATATAGATTTTCAAGTGTAATATAATACAATTAGTTTGAAATAATGCATCAAAAAAAGTAGTCACACCATGTAGAGCGGGTCAATTGCTAAAATAAAATACTAACCAATAAGTGTTTTAACTTGAAGATGAACCACCCACATAGGTAAGAGTGTCATCATAACCCTTGCTCCTCAAAAAGTTAAGAATATTGTTTTGGACCTCTTCTTGCTTAGTTCGCGCCTCTTGCTCCCTAGCTCGCTCCTCTTCGTCCCTAGTTCGCTCCTCTTCGTCCCTAGTTCTTGCCTCTTTGAGCTCAATTATCTCACTTTCTAACCGATGGATATATTCCACCGAGGAACTAGATGAGGCGGTGGTTACTAGAGAAGAGGGAGGTCTCATGCCAAGTCCTTTTACAATACCGGACTTCTTCTTAAAAACCAAGTTTGAGATCTCCTCTTGTGTAAGGGGAATTGCATTAGGATCTTGACAATGATTCTCTTGCACTTTGAGAATAGTTTCCTATCATTTGAAGGAAAGAAACAAACAAACAATCACAACATTAATACTACGTATGTTATAGGTTTACAAACATGACAAGGATGGAATGATACACATACATATGTCGCTTCATCCATATGGTGTATCCACATATTTGTATTTGGATTGAAATGAACATCTTTGAAGATTTTTGTCAATTCAGGAACTTGACCGCCATTATTATTTGTCTTATTAATTAAAATTTGAGTGTTAGATAGATATAGTTAATTAATAAAATGTAATATACTAAGGTTTAAGAAAATGAAAAAACATGCACCTCCTGATCAACCCTAACAGCAAGTGCCTTTGTCCCGCATCTATGTTTTCCTGAAGTTTTGTTCCTATTTGCAAAGTTCTTTCTTGATTTTTTCTAAAGAACATTCAAGATATTTATTAGATTATGAATAAAACAGTATACATTTACTTCATCTAAGTATTAAGCTAATCATTTGACAACATAATATAGTAAACATTGGATAATAATAATATACGCATAAATAATTTACCAGTCATTTCTCATTGGTCCATTTCCCATCAATGAGTCCAGTCCATTGCTCAATTGTGGCATTCTTTTACGGGTGGCTTCTTGCATAGTCAGCACCATGAGATTGTACGAGCTTTTTATGAGCTTGATGCAACTTGTTAGAGCTACAACTCAATAATCTTCTACATTTTGTATTTAATGTTTTCATTACCAAGTTGGAATCTCCTTCTAGCTCAAACTAATCATGTAAAATGAAGTGTATATGTATTATAAAAATATTATTATATGAATTTAATATGCTTAGTAACAACAAAGACGAGTTAGACATTATCAATGTAAATTTACCTCTATGTTTTGAAGCACCACATCTCTAGTAGCAGCATCAACACATTTCCAATTTTTCACGTTGTAACTGGATAAATTACTTCGCACTTGTACGCCAATTTGATTAACAAGCTTGCACGCATTCTTCCCAACAAGAGCAACATACTCTGCAGCTATACGTACTGGCAACTTACCACTTTTTTCAACAAGTGTCCGTTCTTCTATACCACGTGTTGTTCCACAGGTATTTCTGCTAGTAGGTCTTATTTAGACATTATCAATATTAAAAAATTATTCATTCCATGTACATTATAGCTAAATTAAATAAAGTATAATCTCAATAGTAAAGACATGGTGTAGTTGTAATTAAGTATGTTCTATGTAATTACCAGTTGTTCTAGTTAATGCGCCCGTTAGACATGCCAATATGGGTCAGAATTTTCTGACCTGACTCGACCCGAAAAATACCTGACCCGAACCTCATTTTTTGACCCGAAGCAAAAACCGGCTGACCAATGACCCAACCCGATTTTTTGTGGGTCAACCCAACCCAATTCGAATAACCCGTGACTCGACCCGTTAAAAAAATTCGCTAAAACAATATTTAAATTATGTACTGATACTAGGTGCATAAAGCACCTAAATACTTCATATAATCATATAAAATTATAAACTAATAAAATATTGAATCAATTGTCATGTCATGACAATTGACAACTCACAAGCACAGCACCTTACACCAACAGGTCCATCCGTCCAACACATTACACAATGACAACATTGACAAGGCTTTGGCTGTCTCACAACCATTCAAAAAAAAAATCGCATTCAATGGCCATTGTTCAATGCTTGCTAGCGCCTAGCTGTAGTCCATTTCGGATTTTCCAAAGCCAAACAAAGACACAAAATGACAAAATTCACAATACAAGTTTACAAACCTGAGCTAAAAGTTCCTCTTCCTCAGTTCAGTACTTCAGCTTTGAGTAGATTGAGATTAAGGTGTAATTTTTATAAAATATTTACTTATTCTTCTTTACTTAATATGTCATGTTTATTTTTAAATCTTTTTTTGTTTAGTTTTTTTTTCTAAGTAATCTAACTTTGCTATTATTTTAAATGCAACAAGAACATGTGCACTTAAGAAGACCGATAACTTGCTACTTTGCTGGTTTACTTGTTTTGTTTGTTTTAAGATCTATCTCTTTTTGAAGATGTAAACTTGTAATTATATGCATTTTGACAGTGAACTATTAACATTGAAGACTTTTTTGCATCATGAATTTATGACTATAAATAATTTTTGTTATGCTCAAAACTATCAGAATTGGAAGAATATTAACAAGTGGCATTAAGTGCAATTCATTTGCTTAATTGGTTTTATTCATTCTCTCTAAACAGATTATCATTGATTTGTTTTGTAATTGAAAAAAAAAAAAAAAAAAAACTTGTTTGAAAAATATGGGTCAACCCAACCCGACCTGCATCCCGATTGACCGGTTTAAAAATGACCTGTTTTGACCTGTGACTCGTTTAACTCGTGACATGTTTGACTCGCAAACCCGATTGACCCGAATCGACCCGACCTGCCCATTTTGCCATGTCCAGCGCCCGCAGCCTGCACCTCCATACTAGAAGAACTTTGGGCGAGAGGATTTGCTTCAGGAGGTGTTTCTGTAGATTAAACCGTAGATTGGACCACCCGGATAGATGCCTCACCTCGCGAGCGTGTAAGTCGTCCTGGTGCCATCTGTAACTAACAAACATAAATATAATGGAAAAACAAAGTTATTACGAATAATGGAACAGCAAAGTTATTATCATCTATTGTACCCTATGGAACATCTATTGTACCTTATGGATTAAAGAGTTAGATGACTCATCATCATTGTCATCGTCACCAATAGGTGGTACATAATCATCATCTACCACAACACTAGCTCTACTTTTTTTTTCCTTTTGCACAATTGGACTAAGTAGAATCCTTTAGAGAAGTTGAGATGTGCTTCAATCCCAAAACATCAATTCTCTCTTGGTTTTGCCTCATTTTATCTAATCTTGCCATCTCATACCTCGGTATATTATGAGTATATTTGGCCTTTTTGGACATTTTTTGAAACTATATATTGACATGAAAGATAGGTATCATTGCTACTAATTTAACATCATAGTCCACACCATTATCCATATCAAGCAATTCACAAGTACAAAATTTGAACACAATTGCTACTAACTAAACACAACAAATGGCCACATCAATATCCATATCAAGTTCGTCGATAAGTACAAAACATCTTAATAACAATTACTACTAACTTTACATATCATAGTCCACACTATTATCCACATTAAGCAATTCACAAGTGCAACATTTGAACACAATTGCTACTAACTCAACACAACAAATGACCACATCAATATCCATATCAAGTTCATCGATAAGTACAAAACATCTTAATAATAATTACTACTGACTTTGCATATCATAGTCCACACCATTATCTACATCAAGCAATGCACAAATGCAAAATTTGAACACAATTGCTACTAACTCAACACAACAAATGACCACATCAATATCCATATCAAGTTTGTCGATAAGTATAAAACATCTCAATAACAATTACTACTAACTTTACATATCATAGTCCACACCATTATCCACATTAAGCAATTCACAAGTGCAAAATTTTAACAAAATTGCTACTAACTCAACACAACAAATGACCACATCAATATCTATATCAAGTTCAAGAGAAGCACAAAACTTTAAAACAATTGCTACCTAGACAAGCATAAAACTTTAAGACAACATCAAGTCATGGTCTTCATTTTGAACTCTACATATCATAATCCATATCAAGATCAACATCAGGTATGTTATGGTCTTCATTTTGATTAGCATCTCTTGAAGTTCCACCTTCAAGAACAACCTCAGTTTCAACACCACCCATACAATACTCAATAATATTGTCCTCAACATTAATAGAGACAACATCAACAATCGCTTCTTGTTGGAATGCATCACTATCTTCTGTATTATCATTGGATTCTCCACTCTCGACTTCCGGGACATCAATTACTCCCCTATGCTGGATGGATTGCACAATTTTCCAAGGTTCACCCAATTTGGTATCTTGAACGTAGAAAACTTGTCTCGCTTGACTAGGAAGTATAAAAGAGTCATTTTTATACTACCGACTTATAACATCAATGCTTGTGCAATGTGCATCTGATCTTATCGTTCTCCTTCGACCATTGGTACCAGTATTATACCATTTACATTGGAACAAAACAACTTTATGGCGAAACACATACTATTATTCCCAAATTTTGCACACATGACCATAGAAGTTGTGCATTTCTCCCTCATGGCCCCCTTCGGTACATACACCACTGTTTTGGGTTACACAACGATTGTCTAGGTCCCTTGTATGGAACTTTACACTATTGACCATACAAACTGTGTACTCCTTCACATGCGGATTAGGACTATTTGCTAATGACCATAACTGTTTAGTAGCTTCTGGTAACTCGTTAACTTTCAATCTATTAATCTATAATAACATACAACAAGTGATATTAATTAGTAATAAGCAATGACGAAACTATTTAAATGTTTAATTTTTATTAGTATGTGATTAAATGTTTAAATTTCAAATGTCTTACATGTTCTCTGAACCATTTTGGGAAACTCTTGTCGTTAGATTTGAGTTATGGCTTCTCTAGTAGGATTATTCAATGTGCTTTTGTGTTCACTGTTAAAAATAAGATGATTTGTTTTCAGCTAAGCATTGCAGATAATATTCAAAACTTAATCAAACAATACATGCATATGAAATTACATACTTTAAATAAGACCCTAGCTCAGGATTCTTGTACAATAAGTACCAATGAGCAGTACCAAGCAATGCACGAGACAAGTTGTTATCATTCCGCCTACCACCTGTAGGTCGGGCAGTTTGTGAAAACTATCAATCTTTCGCTAGATTCACCAAAATCTTCATTTCTTTCTCTTTGATTATGAACAATTTCGATCCCATCAATATACAAGGACCAGTTGTTAATACATTCTTTGAGAATGTAAGCCTCTGCAATCGAACCTTCTAGTCGAGCTTGGTTGGAAACGTATCTTTTCAATTTTCCAAGGTACCTACGAGGAAAATAAATTTGGAGTATGTGATTTTATACCACATGGGAAATATGCAATTGATGAATGCATCAAAGGATCTAATTGCATTTCAATTAGGTACATCCACCGATATTGTACTAGGCCTCCTAAAGTTGCTTCTCAAGACAAGTGAATAGCAAGGTCGACCATAACATCAAAGAATGCTGGAGGAAAGAACCTCTCAAGCTTGCATAATATAAGAACTATACGTTCTTCTAGTTTCTCCAATTTACTCCACTTTAGGATCCTTGAGTATAAGTCTTAGAAGAAGCTGCCTAACTCAAACAGTACAACACTAATGTCTTTATGTACAAATCCTTACAACCTAATTGGAAGAATTCGTTGTAGTAACATATGACAGTCGTGGCTTTTCAAACCAGATAATCTACCATTTTTTGCATTCACTAACCTTGATATGTTGGCTGCGTAGCCATCCGAATACTTGACTAATTTCAAAAAGTCATAGAAACCATCCCTTTCATTTGGGCCTAATGAAAAGAAAGCCAAATGCTTGTCATATGATCCATCAGGACGTTGTTTCAAATGCAACGTGTGCCTAAAGTTCATATTTTACAAGTTTATCCGTGCCTTGTCAGTGTCCTTGTTTTTCCCCTCAATGCTTAACAAAGTACTGTAAGTACTCGCATTAATGTTCTTCTCCACATGCATGACATCAATGTTGTGCTTAAATTTCTTATTTTTCCTGTATGGAAGCTTGTACAAATTACTTACCTTTGACCAATTTAGCTCCCCAATGAGTTTTCTCTTCTTGTTACTTGGATGCTATTCTAAAATTATATTTGACATTCTACCTAGCTGTTCTTGTATCTTTCCCACAGGTAACTCAAAAGATCTCTTCCCTTTCTCCGATAAACTATTATGCAACCGACTATGTCTCCAACGATGTTCCATAGGCAAAAAAGCTCGATGGTTAATGAATCCAATTTTACTTTCCAAAACTTCTGAATATGGTTCCTCGTTGCAAGTGTAACAAGAATGATAACCCTTTTTCCTCCACCTAGACACGTTACCAAATCCAAGATAGTCATGTATTGTCCACAACAAAGTTGCACACATCTGAAAATGCTCTTTACTATAGGCATCATAAATTTTTACACCTTCTTCCCACAACTCCTTCAACTTGTCAACCAATGGTTTTAAGTAAATATCAATCTCATTTCTCGGTTTATGGGGACCAGGAATAAGCAAGGACAATATAAAATATGGCTCCTTCATAACCAACCAAGGCGGTAGGTTATAGAGGATAAGTATGATAGGCCACATACTATAGTTGTTATTCATATTCCCAAAAGGGTTAAATCAATCTGTAGCTAACCCCAACCTTACATTGCGAGGTTCGAGGGCAAAATCAGGATGCTACAAATTAAACTCCTTCCACTCCTCACTATCAGCTGGATGCCTCATAATCCCATCATCCATAACAGCAAAACGGCATAACAATAGTGATAGGCCAAAAATGTATTGACCCCTTGTGATGGATTAAGTTGATTAATTAGTCAAATTTAATTAATTAATCAATTTAACATGCAAACGTGTGGTAACACAAAAAAATCACCAATAAACTAAAGTGCAGCGGAAAATAAATTGAAACTGTGATTTGTTTACGAATGGGGAAAACCTCCAAGGCAAAAACCCCACCGGGTGATTTTAAGATCACCACTTCCTAGAATCCACTATTATCAAAACAAGCGGTTACAAGTAAAGGAATCCCAGTTCCTTATACCAACCTACAGTTGAACTCTTACCCAATACCCAATTGGACTTGTTCTATAGTAACAATCTCTCCTTTTGATGCATGGCTCCTAGTACGTGACTAACCAATTGCGCGGAACCCAGTACACAGCTTATTCCTTTACACGAATTCCAGTACATGACTAACTCCACAGCATTCCTTTGATTGTTGTAGTTGATTTGCAGCAGCTTCACATAGAAACACTAATAAGATCTTCAATATTGGTGCAAGAGACTTTGTTTGGTTACAGAACCCAAAGGCGTACAAGAAACGCAGCAAGAACTCTTTCTTCTGTATGAGGAGGCTAGGGTTTCAAAAAGAAAACCTTATGAAAGTTTTTTTTAGGGTTAGGTTTTTCTTTTTCCACCTCCTTTAAATAGGAGTTTAATGGGCTCTCCTATTTTAAATAGATTTACACAAACCTTGGGCTTTCCTAGTCCAATAAGAATTATATAAACCCATAAACAAATAGCCTTTTAGAATAAAAACTTTGTTGGCTATAGACTGAATCCCGTAAGCTCGATAGATCGAGACATCTGTCAAATTTTAATGAATCTTGACAAATCGAGCTTCTGTCGAGGAGGTATCGAGACCTATAGATTGCACTTTTCTTGAGCAGTTCTTGAGTAATCTTCATGTCTTCAATTTAATCACTTGTAATGATCATCTTAATCAAAGGATATGTCAGTTCTTGAGTAATCACTTGCACTTTTCAGTTCTTGAGTAATCTTACGTTTTGTCAAAGGATATGTCAATTACATAAAAATATGTCCCTAACAAATAGTTTTTGTTATTAATCAAAGTTAGTCAGGCTGTAGATTTTTTTTTTCTTTCGACAACCTAGCCGTGGAGGTGGAAGAGCCGGGGAGGAGAGAGAGAAACGTGCAAAGAGAAAGAGAGAGAGAGAGATGTGCAATGGAGAGAGAAAGAGTTAGATGTATAAATAAGAAATAATAAATGAAATCAATTAGAATATTAGCATTAATAAATGTTTTTTTTTACCATTAGATTTACTTAAATGCAATAACTTAAAAAATGTGTAACTTTTTAGAGTTGCTTAAAACACCATAAAGAGAATTTATGATGTGACAAGTTGCCATAAGAAAATGCGCTTATGAGATAAGCGCATTTTCTCACTTTCAGCTCATAAGCGCATTTTCTTATGGCAACTTGTCACATCATAAATTCTCTTTATGGTGTTTTAAGCAACTCAATGACTATAATAATTTGGATTGAGATTAAATGTAATTACTCTCAATGATTGAGATTGTGAGTTAAAAAAGCAACTTTCAGCTCATAAGCGCATTTTCTTATGGCAACTTGTCACATCATAAATTCTCTTTATGGTGTTTTAAGCAACTCAATGACTATAATAATTTGGATTGAGATTAAATGCAATTACTCTCAATGATTGAGATTGTGAGTTAAAAAAGCAACTTTCAACATCAATTTGTTAATAATAATATTAAAAAGTTATAAAAGCGAGATAGTGAAGAAGAAATTTTTATTTTTTAGAGAAATGAGGGTAATTGCACCTCTAATCCAATAATTTATATCATCTTTTCAACAACAAATATTATATCATATATCAAGTAACAAATATTTTTCTTATAAAAAAAAAGTAACAAATATATTTTTGAACTTAAAAGCAAATTTTACATTTTATCGTTATTTAGATGTTGGATCCACGCATGAATCCCACAAGTAACAACAAATAAGAGAGTCCAAATTTTTAACATTTTTATTGTTGGCCTCGATTTATTAATTGAGGATATGAATTCATTCCCATATATGAACAGGTCCATAATATATTGCCCACAATCCGAGCTAGATGATTTGTGGGAGTCTGGAAATCACTCTCTTTTTGTTTGTCCCTTTTTCGTTTCCTTTGATTTGGGAACTATATTTGTCTCCAAATAGTTTAACATGAAGTGGGTTCAAATTCAATGGTCGCGGTGCCATGGGAAGTTTTCCTCCGAACCTTTAAAAATATTCTAGCAGCAAAATAACCTCCAAATTTTTGTACCTTTTTTTGGACAAATTTTAGCTACAAAATTGGTTGTAACTTAACGCTAAAACCTTACTCAATATTTTTTTATTGGAGATGAATTTTGACAAAACCACCATTAGATTACATCTTCTATTTATATCATCCATGCTTGCAAAATCTGTAGAAAATTAAAAAGCAACAACTATGTCATCAATAAATTGTTTAAATTGTACGTTTTTGTATTTTAAAATTGTGCATAAAATATATATTTATAAGTTATATGGTAAATAATATCTGATTAATACAAAATTTGACATATGTATTAAGAGTGTAAAGAACATGCAATTCAACGATCAGATTTTCAAAATATGTATTAATGTTTATTTTAATAAGTAAGGTTGTAACCTTAAGCTACAACCAATGTTGTACGCTTCTAATAATTGTGTTCTTTATCATTAGATCAAGACATCAATTGGTTTTTTGTGTAAGTGGGGATTAAACTGCAGATCTCTTATTCAATCATAAAAAACTTTACTAATTGAGCAAACTAGAACCCATAGAAATTTATATACCTTAATCTTTCACTCATTTCTCAAGATAAATTAATAAATAGATTATTAACCCTATTCTTCAAGTTATCCCAAATTTGTCTCTTTTTTTTTCCCTCACAAATTTTTTTTAAAAAAAATCTTGAAATTGTGCTACAACAATAATGTAGCTTTAAAAATTTTTGATGGTTGTATCAATTATAGTTTATGTGTGTAGGTTGCGATTAGCTCAAATAAGGTCTTTCCAAAAACCTAATATTGAACCTAATCTACAATAGGGAAGATGAATTTAAAAAATAAAGAGAGCCACTTCACATTAAGGGCGCATTTGTATAAACTATTAAAAAAAAACTATGTTTTGAGTTTAAAATGAGTGTTTGTAAAAAAAAATATATGAAAAGTTGTAGCGCTCTTATAATCTCTCAAAACGTCTAACCAAATTAAGCCTATGTAGTACTTAGGCGCACAATAAGCTTCAAATGCAAAATAAGCGTTTTTATGCAAATAGGGAGGACAAAAATTCGACGTCCTACTTGCCTCATAATGTCCTATTCTGTCCCATGCTGAATTTATGATCAAATCTTTTTTATACGTTTATATGTTTCCCCTCTCTCATTAATGTCAAAACTAGGTTGTTCATCAAAAAAAAAAAAAATTAATGTCAAAACTAGGGGCGGCACCAAGTACTAATGAGGGTGGTCATAGGACCACCCTGAAATTGTTTTTTAATATACCTTAAAAAATTTGAGTTTTACATTAATATGGGTCTTTTGACCATCCAAAAAAAAAAAAATTAAACACCTTAATAAAAATTGAGCCCATTAAAAATAAAATTCAACCTCTCCAAAATTTTGGTCCTTAAATGTTAAACAAAAAAATTGCAAGAAATGCAATATTCACAATATTTTTGTAACAAATCCTAAATAGCAAGTTGTTACTAGTAAAAATAATAATAATTTTAGTGAAAAATTCAAATTAGAACCAGTAAAAACGTAAAATCTAGGTTTTGTTGTGAAAATGTTCCAAAAATGTTACGAAGATAACACTTCTTAAAAATTGTCCAAACAAACAAATTAGCCTAAAAGCCAAAATCAAACATTTAATTTTGATTTTTTTTTAAGTTGTGTTTTCAAATGGCATTTTTTAAAATCACTATGTTTTTATATATAAAAAATGCTCACTTTTTAAATAGCTAGTATGTTGGATTTATGTGATATATTTTTTCAGAAAGATAATGCATTTTGTTTATATCAGTACTTATTTAGGCAATATGTTAGTAATTGGATGGGAGATCAATAGTTTAATAATTGTTTAGTTGTGTATATTGAAAAAGATATACTCCCTCCGTCACACTATGAGAAAATTCTTAGGTACTCCCGGAGTATAGTGAAATGGTGCTCCCTCCTCTCACATTCATGGTGGACTCCATCATGAATTTAATGAGCGGACCCCACCATGAATGTGAGAGGAGGGAGCGCCATTCTCCGTGCTCTGAGAGTATCTAAGAATTATTTGTCCTGTTTGAAAAGTCAAATTTTTTAAGGAAACATCATTTATTATCTTGTATGCCTTATAAAAATGTATAAGTTTACAAAATAACCCTTAAATAAATTTATCAGTTTTTTTTAAAAAAAGTTATTCTTAATGTGGCAACTGAAAATGTGCCCCAATTAGATTGATTTTTTTTTTTTTATATTAGTTAGTTTTCTTTTCAAATAGATTTGAAAATAAAGTAGGGATATAATAGGAACATTAGTAAACTAATAAATTTTATTTTTAGAAACAGGACAATATTTTGAAACATTCTAAAATGGAATATAGGACAAACAAAGTGAGATGGAGAGAGTAGCTAATAACAATAATAGTGAAACTATCATATCACACAATGATTTCAAAATATAAAAACTTGTGAAAGGAAATTTTAAAACTTTATGCATTTGCATATGTTTTTATTTTGTAATGTTAATATATTCAAGTTTTATTGTTATTAAATTTTTTTAATTTAATTGTTTTTAATGACCACCTGAAAAGAATTTCTCGAGCTGCCGGTGATCAAAACCTACCCACTCCAACTCCAACTTGTGCAGGTTTTTCCCTCCTCACAAAAAGGACAGAACAAGACCAGGGCATATATCCTTAATCCAACCCTGAGCCTTGTTGCGGCCCCTACATGCAACACAAATGGGGCACCAAAATATTCAACCTCAGTTAGTTACGATATTATTCAAAATTTTTATTTTCTGAGTAAACGATATCATTCAGCTTATTACCTTGAGTGAGAAGTTTTTTTAATCTTAACGAGGTTAGCTATTAGTTGGTTTCTCCTCATACTGTAAATCTAGAAATTAGCTTTTATATGTACCATCTATCCAGGTTGAATTTATATAAACACACTTCATTTGTTATTCACTCATCTCGTATACAACTTATTTTCTTTTCTTTTTTTTCTTATACAACTTATTTTATTTCAATTTGTAATAAGTAGTGTGAAGTCAATTCTACTGGCCAAGTCCTTAGATGAAATGTCCCCTCAGTTCATCAGCTCCCAAACCAGACAGTTTCACATCTCCGTCATATTAATATAATAACAAAATAAAATAAAAACCTTTTTTTGGTTAATATGGTACCCCTGACACCAGTTATGTACATAACACTTGTAGTTATATACTTATATTATTGTAAGGGTTGAAGGTTGAAATTCATCATAAACTATGAGCTATTTATACTTCACAGTCCAAATTATACAAGCTTATAATAATTTTCAACCTAATTAATTATAACTAACCCTAAAATTGCACCCATAATATGATTGCTAGTTAAATCACTGAGACCATAAAAAATTAAGGTTAAATTATAAATTTCTCTCTTTAATTTTATTTAAAATTCAATTCAATTTTATAAATTCAATTTTGTCCAATTCAGTCTAGGGATGGCAACAGAGCGGAGTGGGGTTAGATCATTGTTGACTCATTCTACCCCCACACCCACACCTGTTACAATTTTTTTTTTTTAATAAAACCTGTTAAATAGATAACATAAAATCAAACTAATTTTTACCAAGAAATTAATAATATAATCCAAATTATCTAATAAGACAATATTAGAATATAATATTATATGTGGTACACTTATGCAAATAAGTGTCCATAATTTAACCCAAAAAAAAACTCTCCATAATTCAGTCATTTAACTTTTAACTTTATTTAATTCAGGCAACATGTTCACTTCTATAGTTCTATTAGAGAATTGATGTTAAGCGTCCCAAAATGATATTATTTTATTTTTCTTTTGAAAATTTTAAATTAAAAAATGAAACTAGTTAAAATATAATTTTTTTTTCACTTAAAAACTCCATAAAATGAATAAAAGATAAAATCTCCTCAAAAAATGAAATTTGTTCAAAATACATAAATTCAACCAATTCAAAATTCAAAATTTATATCAATACAAGTTTTATTCGGCTAAAAAAGCCAATCCAAATGAGATTCGGGATTAAACCAAAACACTTTACCAACAAAATTTCTACTCAAAAGTTTCCAAAAAATCAACTATATACATTCAACCACTAAATCAAAAAACTTTACCAACAAAATTTCTACTCCAAATTTTCCAAAAAATCAACTATATACATTCAACCAAATTTCTATCAATCTCAATACACAATTTAATTCAACCAAATACACAACCAAAAATCCATCACTTTCTCATCAATCAAAACCTTTCATTACTTTCCTAGCAACCGAACAACTTCCTAATCATTTGTTGACGCCAGCCCGAGCATAAGACTTACTTATGAAGCCCGATTCACCAACATTAGATCCATCAGAAGCACACGAGTTTCAATTACGTGAGAAATGGAAATAGAGGTTATAGAAAGGAGCTAAGCACTCCCGAAGAAAACCAGAGATACTCTTCAGCTTCAGCTTTAAGGGCTCAGTTCAAGCACAACGCGACGATTGGATCTACTACAACTCTTACTACGTACGTTTGCAGCAACTCTCAATTCGGTTATGTTCCTCCCTTCACACACTCCTCTTGTATGTCTATTGTACGGGCGCCACCCTCCTTCAAGCCCACTTACTCAGAGGCCCACGAATGTAATAACACGTGTGAGAGCCTAACACTGATCACGTGTGAAAGCAATCATGGCTTGGCCGGCGAGTGTGGAGTCTCGCGCGGCATCACTTAGGGGATACAGCATCTGAGCAGGTTGTACTCAGAACGCATGGCAGCACTTAGGGGATGCCACCGCCGAGCAGAGAACCTACTAGCGAAGTGGGTTCCAACGCTACTGTCATCTTCTCCCACCCATCACCAAACATCCACTTAAGTGAAATGGTATTGGACATTTCCTTCCATTGCCTAGGGAATGCCCCTGTCGAGCATAAACTCTAGCGGTAGAGCTAGTTTCAATGCCACTGCCGCCCTTCCCACTCAAGATCAGACATCCACTTAGGAGAAGCAATATTGGACCTCTCCTTCCATTCACCAGGGGAATGATCATGATCATTCCACTAACTATGGCTATAAATAAGCAAGAAGGATTCAGTTGGAGGGGTTGGCAATTCCGGAGAGAAAGATGAGAGAGAGAGAGAGGAAGAGAGATCAGTCACCCTGGAGAAGAGGGAAAGTGATAGTGAAAATCAAGAAAGCTGGGTACTGGATCGGCCGAGCATAGCATCACCCGTTGTAGGAAATCCAAAATCCCACCATATAAATAGATAGTGAGCCCAAATACATCTTAGGCCCAACAACCATATTTGGGAGCGCACAATCGGCGCTGTCTATGGGTATCTCCTACGTAGCTGTGGTACTATCTAGGCACACACGGGAGAATGCCTGGCAGCAGACAAGGAAGCCATGTAGAAAGCGGCTTTGGAGGGTCGTCGCAGGGGTCTCCATGGCGAGAAAGGAGGCAAAAAAGGCAGGAGGACAGAAGACATGAGGAAGTATAGAAACCGGGGCCCGGAGAAGGGTCGTACCAAACCTTCCGAACAATGTCTGACACCTCAGGCTGCAGCCGCCTCGACAAGAGGGACCAGGAGCTTGAGCAGAGGGATCGAGAACTCGAGCGCCTGCATAGGGCGGTAAGGGATTTAGAGTTGCAAGCGCGGGGCAGACGCAAGAGAAAGGACCATGAGGAACGAAAGGAAAGGTCGGCCAGTGTGGGGAATCACCATGCGGCAAGATCCCACCAATCCGGGTCCCGTCGACATCGCAAGCGTTCGCGAGAGTATGCGGACCATGAATTGACTTCCCCGGATGAGGGGCGACCTCGAAATGTGGCCATGGATGCCATGAGTAGGGCATTACGCCAAGCTGCCTGGTCTCCATTCTTAAAAGACATTGAAAGCACACCAATGCCGAGCAGGTTCACGTGGCCTCCGTTCAACTCCTACACTGGAAGGACAGACCCAATGGAACATGTGTGTCACTATATTCAAATGATGTCTTTACATGCCCATAACGAGGCCTTGATGTGTAAGGTTTTCCCCTTGAGCCTCGGTCCAACCACTTTGAGGAAGCTCAACGGATTGAAGAAAGGTTCGGTCCATAGTTTCTCGGAACTGATCCAGGAGTTCGGAGTGCGGTTCGTGACTTGCAGCCGGGTTCCCCAGTCCGTAGATGCGTTACTGTCGATGAAAATGGGGGCTGGGGAAACCCTTCGCAACTACGCCAAACAGTACCGAGAATTGTACAATGAGATCGGTGGGGGCAATGAAAAGATCGCGGCAAGCACCTTTCGGATAGGGTTACCCGAAGAGTCCGGGCTGAAAGAATCATTGACTCTGAGGCCTCCCGAGGATATGAGGCAGTTGATGAGGCGTATCGAGGAGTACAAGTGCTTGAAAGATGATCAGCTGCAGACCAAAGGGAAGGCCCCAATCATCAATTATCCTCGAAACACTAGCTTCAACCCCAGACACAGGAAGGATTTGAGAATTTAAGAGCCCGGCCTGGTGATTATGGGAGTTAATGCAGTGTTTAAGGAGCCCGTGCATAGGATCATTGAAAGGATAAAAAATGAGCCGTATTTTAATAAGCCGAACAAGATGGCGGGCGACCCATCAAGGAGAAACCAGAATTTGTATTGCACCTACCACAGAGATAAAGGGCACACCACCGAGCAGTGCAGAGTATTGAAGGATCACCTGGAGCAGTTGGTGAAGGCAGGACATTTGAAAGAATTTCTGTCGGAGACCGGGAATCAGGAGACCGGGCAGGAAGGTCAGCTGTGTCGAAACCCTCTCCCACCCCCTTTGGGAGTAATAGAAGTCATCCACGCAGTACCGAGGGGCATTAGAGCATCCACAATGAAGGGGGTATTGGCCGTGGTATCAGCAGAAGGTTGCGCAGGCGAGCAATCCCCGGGAAAGAAGCCGAGATACACTAGACAACCCATAGCATTTGACGACGACAACCTGGAAGGCACCACTCAACCGCACTACGATGCTTTAGTAGTCATAGCCCGTGTAAGGGGTTTCATAGTAAAGAGAGTAATGATAGACCAGAGGAGTGGCGCAGATGTAATGTACCCAGACTTGTACAGGGGGCTCGGCCTGAAAAAGGAGGATTTGTCCAAGCATGACACGCCGTTGATGGGATTCGATGGGCACATGGTGACAACAGAAGGGCGGATTTCATTTCCGGTCAACATAGGAGGTAAGGAGGTGATTGTGACATTCATAGTGGTTGCTTCTTTCTCACCATATACGGCAATCCTCGGAAGGCCGTGGATTCATGACATGGGAGCTATACCATCCACATTGCACGTCAAAGTCAAGTTTTGAACCGAAGATGGGATTGCAGTGAAGAAGAAGTCCGGTAAGTGAAGGGTTTGTGTTGATTTCACCGACCTAAACAGAGCATGCCCAAAGGATCCATTCCCGATGCCAAAAATTGATCAACTAGTGGATGCTACATGCGAGCACCCGAGAAGCTTCCTCGATGCTTTTCAGGGTTATCACCAGATTGACTTAGCTGCCGAGGATCAGGAGAAAACGGCATTCATAACACCCGATGCTAACTATCACTACACTGTGATGCCATTCGGATTAAAGAACGCGGGAGCCACTTATCAACGAATGATAACGAGGATGTTTCAGGATAAGATTGGATGTACGGTTAAGGTATACATTGACGACATAGTGATAAAAAGAAAGCAAGAAGGGTAGCACATTGACAACCTTAAGGAGGTGTTTGAGATACTTCGGCGACACCGGCTGCACCTCAACGCCGAGAAGTGTGCTTTCAGAGTAGGGTCCGGCAAGTTCTTGGGTTATTTGATTACCAAACGGGGGATCGAAGTTAACCTTGATTAGATTGAAGCCGTGATGCGTCTCAAACCACCGAGCAATCCGAAAGAGGTTCAAAAATTGACCGGCATGCTGGCTGCTCTCAACCGATTTATTTCCAAGTTTGCTGATCAGTGCCAACCATTTTATCAACTTTTGAAGAAGTGGAAGGGGTTTCAATGAGACATGAAGTGTGACAGAGCCTTCTAAGATCTTAAGGACTACCTTGGGTGGGCACCAACGTTGGCAGCCCCGGAACTAGGAGAAGACCTGTATATGTACCTCTCAGTATCCGAGCACGCAGCTAGCGCCGTGCTATTGAGGGATAGTGGTGCATAACTCCCGGTTTATTACATTAGCAAGACGTTAGTTGACGCCGAGACCAGGTATTTACCACTGGAGAAACTGGTGCTGGCACTCGTGCATTCCACCCGAAAATTGCCCCATTACTTTCAGGCTCACACCGTCCATGTCTTGACCGAGTATCCACTTCAGTCATTATTGAGAAGATCTGACTTTACGGGGAGGATAGCTAAGTGGGGGACTCAGCTAGGTTCTTTTGACATTAGATACAGGCCAAGGAACTCGGTGAAAGGGCACGTACTTGCGGATTTTATTGCCGAGTTCTCACCAAAAAGCACGAATGTAGTCTACCTCGCAGAAGTCAGGCCATGGAAAGTATTTGTGGACGGCGCATCCAATGCGGCGGGAGTGGGGGTTGGAATTGTGGTCATCACCCCGGAGGGCTAAAGCTAGAGCACTCGTTCAGGTTAGGTTTCAGGGCTTCTAATAATGGGGCCGAGTATGAGGCCCTGCTAGCCGAACTTAGAGTTGTCACGGATCTGGGAGCCAAGGAGGTGGAAGTTTACTCGGATTCTCTCCTAGTAGTGAATCAGGTGCAAGGGAATTTCGAGGCCAAAGATACTCGGATGATTGAATATCTGCGGCTGGTAAGCAGACCATGGGTAATTTTTCAAAGGTCAAGATTGAACGGGCAACCTAGGGGCAGAACTAGCACGCTGATTCCTTAGCAACGCTGGCATCATCAATAGCTGACATGGTACCTCGGTTGATCAGGGTGGAGTTAGTGCCGGAACCAAGTATTACCGCTAGGACGCCAGTCACACAGATCATCACAACCGAGAGTTGCTGGATGGACCCTATCATTGAGTTCCTTGCAGAGGGCCAAGCCTCGGAAGATGATAAAGAGGCAGCCAGAGTACGACGGACCGCTACTCGATACTGGTTATCTGCAAATAGGAAGTTATACCGAAGATCATTCGAAGGGCCGTACTTGCAGTGTCTTCGTCCCAATCAGGCCGAAGAGCTTTTAACTGAGCTGGACGAGGGTGTATGCGATAGCCACGTGGGGGGCGTTCGTTGGCTCACCGAGCAATGACTCAAGGGTTTTGGTGGCCGCGGATGAGGAAAGATGCAACCGAGCATGCCCGGAGGTGCGAGCAGTGCCAGATACACGCACCAATGATCTACCAGCCCGCCGAGAACTTAAACCCAGTCAACAGCCCGTGGCCGTTCGCCCGCTGGGGGCTAGACATAATCGGGCCATTCCCCCGAGCACCAGGCAATCGGAGGTTTGTGCTAGTGGCCGTAGACTACTTCACGAAGTGGGCAAAAGCGGAGGCGCTTGCGAACATCCGAGATGTTGATGTCAAGAGGTTCGTATGGAGGAACATTATAACAAGATTTGGGGTGCCAGAGTCTCTTGTCTCAGAAAATGGTCTACAGTTCAACAGCAAGGCGTTCCAAAAGTTTTGCAACAACCTCGGTATTCGGAACCAGTATTCCACGCCAGCATATCTGCAGAGTAACGGCCAGGTAGAAGCAACCAATAAGGCCATCGTGAGTGGATTGAAGAAAAGGCTGGAGGGCGCCAAGGGAAGATGGGCCGAGGAGTTGCCAAGCGTCCTATGGGCATACCAAACAACTCCTAAGAGATCCACGGGAGAAACACCATTTTCTCTGACTTACGGGGCAGAGGCTGTCATCCCCGCCAAAGTGAACCTGTGCAGCGCCCGAGTCGTGGGATTCGCTCCGAACGAGAACGAGAAGCTAATGGCCAAGCAGCTGAACTTGCTAAAGGAACACCGAGAAGCGGCCATCATTCGACTAGCAGAGTATCAGCAAAAGCTCGCCCAGAGATACAACTAAAGTGTGAGGAAACAAGAGTTTGCCGGTGGGGATCTAGTACTTCGCAAGGTCGTAGGGAACACACGAGACGTTAATGCAGGGAAACTAGCTCCATCCCGAGAAGGGCCCTACCGGGTAACCGCTATTGTTGGTGTGGGGGCGTACTACTTAAAAGACTTGGAGGAAAAACCCCTTCGCCAGCCATGGAATGTTCACAACTTGAAAAAATTCTATCATTGACCGGTTGCTTTCCAAAGGTGTAAACTTGATGTAATTTTGCGTTATCTCGTATTTAATATGACGGAATCTACTCTTGCAGGTGCATGTGACCCCATTACTTTTAAGTTATTATTGTCGGGCAATAAATATAGAAAGAATCACGAATGTGAAAACATCTCATTCACGCTAATGACAGAAACCCATCCTCGGTTCGATTCCAATCACTGAGCAAGTGGAGACCTTAAACTACATATCTTCTAAGGATAGAAACCTATCATCGGTTCGATTCCTATCGCCGAGCAGGTGGAAACCTTAAGCTACACATCTTTTAAGGACAGAAACCTATCCTCGGTTCGATTCCTATCGCCGAGCAGGTGGAAACCTTAAGCTACACATCTTTTAAGGACAGAAACCTATCCTCGGTTCGATTCCTATCACCGAGCAGGTGTAATCCTTAAACTACATATCTTCTAAGGACAGAAACCTATCCTTGGTTCGATTCCTATCGTCGAGCAGGTGGAAACCTTAAACTACACATTGTCTAAAGACAAAGGCCTATCCTCGGTTCAATTCCTATCACCGAGCGGGTGGAAACCTTACGCTATTTTCATCTAAGGGTAGAAACTTGTCCTCGTTTTGATCCCTATCACCGAGCAGGTGTAAGCCCTAAAATATTTTCGTCTAAGGACAAAAATCTGTCCTCAAGTCGACCCCTTAGACTATATCTTCCTTGAGACAGAAACTCGCCCTCGGCGTTGCCTGCGACACCGAGTTACCAAGAACCCAGGTAAACATGTCCTAAGGGCGGAAGGGAAAAAGTGAGAAAGTAAGGTATGATAAGCGGCCTAACCTTAAACATGTGCAGAATCGGCGGTTATCAAACAAGCGATAGGGAAACACAAGTGATATTTAAACGATATTAATCAAAGTTATCTAAGAAATAATGAAATTGTTCCATTGCCACAGCCCGGCGATTTATGTTCATCAAACACAAACCAACAAAAAGTAAAAGAACAGAGCTAGATTTTCAAATGGCAGGATCAGTTGGTGTGGGGGAAGTAATGGGCTGCTCAGTTCCGCTCCCAACTGTCTGGATCATCGATGGGGTCTGGCCTTGAACAGCGTTAGCTCCAGTACGGATATTGCTCGTAACCTCCGGTTCAGCTGTCTCCACATGAGCGTCAATATCCCGCACAAGATCCCTCATGCTCGGAGTCTCCTCATCATCAGTAGCATCGGCCCGACTCTGAACAGCAGGGAGTGGAGGGGCCGGGTAAGGGATCTGCTCGGGATTCCACAGCGGGGAATCCTCAGCCACTCCCATCGCCTGAAGAGTAGCTAACCACCCCTCTCCGAACCCATGACGCCGAGCTTGGTGAATGATCGGTTCCGCAGAGTTTTTCGCCTCCGAGCAGCCCACGTTGTACCATTTTTTCTCGCAGGCCTCAAGGGATTCTTTCAGTTCGGCAATTTGATCGACCTGGGCTAGATTCAAGCTATCCTTTGTTGCTAGCTTGAGCTCAATCTCACCTAGCTTCATCTCCAGGACGGTCAGCTTGCTCTCGGCCGCTCGCCAGGCCTTCTCGGCATCTATTGCCTTCCTCTCTGATGCTGCGGTAGCCTCCCTTTTCTCCCTAACAGTAACCTCAGCCATATCCTTCAGCGCCTTCTCCCGCTCAGTAGCCTCGGTTGCGTCTTTCAACCTCCCGTCCATAACGCTAGTCAACTGTGAGGCCTGAAAATAAAGCAGTAACAGAAGTGTGAAACTGGGAAGACAGCTATCCAACACAACGAATGCAGTAAAGGGAATGGGAAATTACAGCAATGGTGTGCCATTGAAGCCGCCTAACGAGCATCTCGTCGTCGCCTTCTAAAAAATAATGGACGTCTTCGGGCAGCAGGAGGCCTTGCACCAAACTCTGAGCTACCCTTCCCCCTTCGCCCTTATCCCACAGACGAACGCTGCGCTGGCAGGTAAAGGCTTATCACCCAACTAAAAAGTGGGTTGCCAACCAACCTCGGATTAGGAAGAAGACACCACGTTTGTCCCGACCCAAGCCACTGGTGAAATGACAACTGGCGTCTCTTGGATCCTAGACCCACCCCTTGCGCGGGGCAGAGTCTTTGGTAGGGCGTCAGACGAGGAAGGAGTATTCTTCTCGACGACTCTTTTTCTCTTCCTGGTTTCACCCACAGGAAGAGCTGGACCGGTCCCTTGAGGAAGTGGGGGTTGAGAAACAGGTCCGGCACCAAGTATGAACCGAGCAAGGGTCATCTCCCTATGCTTCACCATTTCCCCCACGTTGTCGGATTTAGTGCCTGAACCACCTGTTGGTTCGACCGCTCCTTCCTCAGCCGCTGGAACAACGTTTTCAGGCTGTTCGACGGCTTCGTGTCTTCTTCGGCTTTGGGACACTCGCTCGGCAGACCCGTCCCTCACTGGAGCAATGTCGTCTCATTTGTATATCGAGGGCCAAGTTCTCGAGCTTCGCCAGTGCTAAGCGCGGGAGGAAGGAATTTTTTGTGCCGGACATCGATGTACGACAGGAGCGGACTATCCACCAAGAGCGCCTAGATGAAGTTTTGCCAAGTATTGTACACCGGGTTAACGCCGAGGATTAGGTAAGACGCCCGAAGTTGCCATTCGTCGTGCACAAAAATCTCCGACCTCAAAACAAAGTTAAGATCCCGTGCGTGTATGACTCGGGAGTCCGACAGAAACCTTCTTCATTCTACAGCAAATTCGAAAACAGACCGATCAGTTAATGGGTCAAACAATGAAAAGATGCATGGTCATAGTAATCAAAGATTCTGGGTACCGACCAACATTACGCAGCGAAAGCAGGCAGAGCAGCTCACTGGCAAGGCAGTTTCCGCGCACCCGAACAAACTCGTTGGCTGAGTTTTTATTAGAGTCAGGCACGCAAGAGATAAGCCGGACTTGCATATCTCTAGTTTTCAAGTAATAGTCACTTGAAAAATTGCCGAACAGTTTATATATAAAATTTATGTCATGATGATTTAGTTGCAACCCGAACAGCTGATTAAATCGGCTGACGCAACTAACAACTCTATAAAAATTTAGGGGGAGCTGGTCGGGGTATAGACCATAAAACCCTAGGGTGCCTATTATGAGAGGGTCTATAGGGAATCTAACCCCACCCTCAAGTATTGACGTCAGCGGAAAGAACGCCGCTTTCAAATCAGCGGCCCTTTTGAGTTCGATATCGCCTATATTGCAGTACGCAACGTCGACATCCTCTGGGACACCAAAGGTCTCTCTAAAACTAGCCATGGCTGGCCCAGGGGTGAGAAGATGAGAATACCCCATTCCTAAAGTGTGAAACGAAGAAGAATTGAAAAAAGAGAGAGGTAAAGAAAACTTACTTTGGGCTCTAGGGGTGAAAAACAGAAGAGGAGTTTTTGTGCAGAAGAGGAATGCTCGGCAAAGGAGAGATTGGGAGCGTAAGGAAACGGGAGCCCAGAATGGGCTATTTATAGGACTTTGAGGCATTTAGTGAGGCAGAAGCGGGAAAAACCTCCCAAATTCCTTTTGGGTAACCTCCCTACACGCGTGGGCACGGTTTACGAACCGTCAGGCGGTTCGCGAACCGTCGGGCGGTTCACCAACTACAAAGTTTTAATTACTGATGTGACGACCTGGCACGACTTCGTTTTCGAGGAATCTGCAATGACGATTGCCCCGACCGCGTGCAGGGAATGGACACTCACAGGGAGTTATCACCATGATTTGACCGGGATCCTTGATTCATCACCATAAGCGAAGCATGAATCAAGGGTTGGCTATTGTACAAGCGCCACCCTCTTTCAAGCCCACTTACTCAAAGGCCCACGAATGTAATAACACATGTGAGAGCCTAACACTGATCACGTGTGAAAGCAATCACGGCATGGCCAGCGAGTGTGGAGTCTCACGTGTCATCACTTAGGGGATACCGCATCTGAGCAGGTTGTACTCAGAATGCACGACATCACTTAGGGCATACTGCATCCGAGCAGGTTGTACTCAGAACGCACAGCAGCACTTAGGGGATGCCACCGCCGAGCAGAGAACCTACTGGCAAAGCGGGTTCCAACGCTATTGTCATCTTTTCCCACCCATCACCAAACATCCACTTAAGTGAAATGGTATTGGACCTTTCCTTCCATTGCCTAGGGAATGCCCCTGCCGAGCATAAAGTCTAGCAGTGGAGCTAGTTCCAATGCCACTGCCACCCTCCCCACTCAAGATCAGGCATCCACTTAGGAGAAGCAGTATTGGACCTCTCCTTCCACTCACCAGGGGAATGATCACGACCATTCCACTAACTATGGCTATAAATAAGCAAGGAGGATTCAGTTGGAGGGGCTAGCAATTCCAGAGAGAAAGACGAGAGAGAAAGAGAGAGAGAGAGAGAGAGAGAGAGAGAGGAAGAGAGATCAGTCACCCTGGAGAAGAGGGAAAGTGATAGTGAAAATCAGGAAAGTTGGGTACTAGATCGGCCGAGCATAGCATCACCCGTTGTAGGAAATCCAAAAGCCCACCATATAAATAGATTGTGAGCCCAAATACATCTTAGACCCAACAACCATATTTGGGAGCGCACATCTATGAATACCAACTGCCTCTAAAGTGATCTTTGTAGGTTGTTAAGGTCGTCTTTGTTTGACCTTTGCTCTCATGAGAAGTCGCTTTGCAATCTTGTACACAAAAACAATGGTGGTGGCTCTATGGTTGGTTTTTGTTCCATTAATTACTATGGTTGAAGTTGCCATTATCTGAACGGGGTTTGGGATTTTTCGAGAAAGACTAGAGACCAGAGAGGGAGAACTTGTTTTCTTTTCATTTCAAGGTCAATAATAAACCGAGTTCATATCAAAATAATAATAATAATAAACCGAGTTCAAAATTTTGGATCAAACTCATAACACCTAGGATAAAAATATAAAACTAGATTGTCACCTCCAAATTTCCCATGCATAACAAAGTTAAATTTAAAGTTTAATCAGTAAAAATTATTTTTGAAGAATTAACATTTCTTCAATTGTTGTGCACTATGTTATTGTATTTTACTCAATTTTTGGCAATTTAAGAATGTAAATTTTCCAGTCTCCCAAACGCATGATGAAGGAAAAATTCTGGTTTTGCATCTCATGCAAAACACATAGCGGAAGCAACGAACAAGGATCTATTTCATTCATGATTGATAACGTGCACAATGTAAATTTCAGAATTTAAGAACAAGATAGCGTACCTTGGTGTGGAGAAATTCAAAATAAAGATTAGAAGCACGTGAGAACACTTTTAATCTTCACTCCAATTCCACTTTACGCCCAAGATGTGTGGTCTCTCAATCAGTTCTTCAAAGGGAGAATGAAAGTGTGTCTCACACTCTCTCACACACCGTTTCTTTTTCTTTTCTAATCTCTTCTTAATAAAAATTCTGTATGTTTCTCCCTTTATAACTAACTGATTATCTAATTGGGCTGGCCTATAGGGCCTTTCCAATTGGGCTTTAGTGTGTGGCTTGGAGTGGGACCAAAATGGACCAATAAGACACTAGCTCCAATGGGCCTTGGGCTTTTCCGTCAACTCTTGACAAGTCCAAAGTTACCATTAATTATATTTAATACCACTATATAAATATAATTGCACTCTAGGCCTTATTAATAAATTATATCCCAAGACTTTATTATACACGTAACCCCTTCATAAAATATTCGTAGTAACACAAAGTCATAAACGTAGACTGCCACTTTGTAAATTACTACATCTTATCCTTGAGTACCCGGTTTAATTCTTTAAAGTTATTCATCATATATTTATGAAATCCAATTTCATAAATATATACTTTAGTAATTTCTTACTAAAGTGGTTAGGCCTAACTCTCTAAATAACTGAAACCATTAAACTTATCTCAAGGGAATATTTTATATCTCCATCAAGAGACTATGAATTCCATCTTGAGAATATATGTTCCATCAACACTAAATGTGGCTGCCCAACATACTGAGGTTTTGACCGTCACTTCATATCTCACTCCTGATATATCAAAGCAACCTACACTTCATGATCAGGTCCATTATTCTCTCAGGATTAAGAGTTCATGCAAATAGAAGTCGTGAGATTTATTATTCATTTGACAGTCGTTAGAAGAATAATAAATCTCACAGCGGTCCTGTTCAATATGTTTTAACTCTTAAAACATATCAACATATCAACTAGAAGCTTCCACTTCCATGATCAAGACAAATCATCTTAGTTGACACGTTATAGTCTTCGCAGATGAAATGCCCAATTTCATCACCGACTACAAACTATAAATTCTGAGTTTACAAAGAACTTGTGATTTACATCTTCTGTGACTTTTCACATAAATCACACACAATGCATCTCATTGATTATATGATAATGTCCCATATTCACGTTACCATTATTTTAGATAATAATAAAATAACTTTATCAATCACAATATAAAGTCATACATAATGTCATACATAATATCATACATAACATCATACAATAGGATTTAAGAGCACTAATCCTAACAATCTCCCACTTGCCCTAAAGACTATTGTGCACTAATCTAACTCTCATTCCTTCCAAATGTGACTCGAAAGTCCTTTGAGGCAAGGTTTTGGTAAAAGGATCTGCTAGATTATTTGCACTTTCAATCTTTGCTACCACAACATCTCCACGAGCAACAATGTCTCGAATGATATGGTACTTCCTCTCAATGTGCTTTCATTTCTTGTGATTCCTTGGATCTTTGGATTGTGCAACCGCTCCACTATTGTCGCAAAACAATGTGATGGGAAGTTGCTCCATTCTTACAACACCAAGATCAGAAAGGAATTTCTTAAGCCAAACAGCCTCCTTTGCTGCTTCACAAGCAGCAACGTACTCGGCTTCCATGGTGGAGTCCGCAATACAAGATTGCTTAACACTCCTCCAACTTATGGCTCCACCTCCCAAGGTGAAAACACATCCTGAAGTGGATTTTCTGAAATCTAGATCTGACTGAAAGTTTGAATCTGTATAGCCAATGGGAATCAAATCCTCACTATGGTAAACAAGCATATAATCTCTCGTTCTCCTAAGATACTTGAGAATATGCTTTACAGCTTGCCAATGTTTTGGTCCTGGATTTGATTGATATCGGCTGACCATGCCAACTGAATAACAAATATCTGGTCTAGTACAAAGCATGGCATACATGAGACTTCCCACTGCAGAAGCATAAGGAACTTGTCTCATCATATTTTCTTCCTCTTGAGTCTTAGACCTTTGGTCATCAGACAGAGGAACTCCATGTCTAAAAGGAAGCAATCCTTTCTTGGAGTTTTGCATGCTAAACCGTTCTAAAACCTTATCTATATATCCAGCTTGTGATAAGCCTAACATTTTATTCTTGCGATCTCGCCAAAGCTTGATCCCTAGAATAAAGTTAGCCTCACCCAAGTCCTTCATATCAAATTGGCTTGACAACCAAACTTTAACCGATGACATTACCCCTACATCGTTTCCAATGAGTAGAATATCATCAACATAAAGCACTAGGAACATTACTACTTTGTCTCGATGCTTTTTGTACACACATGGTTCATCAAGATTTTGTTCAAAACCAAATGACTTGATTGCTTGATCAAATCTGATGTTCCATGACCTAGATGCTTGTTTAAGTCCATAAATGGACCTATTCAACTTGCATACCATATGCTCTTGGTTCTTTGCTATGAAACCTTCTGGTTGCAACATGTATATTTCTTCTTCAAGATTGCCATTAAGAAATGCAATCTTGACATCCATTTGCCAAATCTCATAATCATAATGAGCAGCAATGGATAAGAGAATTCTAATAGATTTAAGCATGGCTACTGGCGAAAAAGTTTCATCATAATCAATACCTTCTTTTTGTGTGTACCCTTTTGCCACTAGTCTTGCTTTAAAGGTTTCAACCTTTCCATCTATCCCTCTCTTTCTCTTGTAAACCCATTTGCAACCAACAGGTTTAATGCCGTTAGGCACCTTTACAAGATCCCATACATGATTGGAATCCATAGAATCCAATTCAGATTTCATAGCTTGGACCCAATGATGTGCATCTATATCACTCATTACTTCATCATAAGTGTAAGGATCCGATTCAGCCTCTTCTGAGATAGCCTCATAAGTTTCTCCCAAACCTATGAATCTTATAGGAGGCCGAACAATTCTCCCACTACGACGAGGCACCTGTGTACTAGACATCTCATAAGTAGTATCTTGTGGTGTATCTAATACAGCCACATCATCCCTAGTTTCATCCATTGGTTGTTCAACTACAGGTTCATTCATTTCAGCCAAGACAACTCTACTTCTAGGAGTAAAATTATTCATATAGTCATTTTCCAAGAATTTGGCATTTGTGCTAACAAACACTTTATTGTCCTTATGACTATAGAATAAACCTCCAACTGTTCCTTTTGGATACCCTACAAAAAATACCACTTCTGTTTTAGACTGTAACTTGTCAGACTTTCCTTTCAACACATGTGCTGGACAACCCCAAATGTGGAGATGTCTCATACTAGGCTTACGCCCATTCCACAACTCTACAGGTGTTTTAGGAATAGACTTCGAAGGTACTAAATTCAGAAGATACATTGCAGTATTTAAGGCATATCCCCAAAAAGAAATTGGTAGAGTCGAATAACTCAACATGGACCTAACCATATCTAAAAGAGTCATATTCCTTCTTTCTGCTACACCATTTTGTTGTGGAGTTCCAGTGCGATCAGTCAACTGGGATATAATCCCATTTTCAGTCAAGTAATCCTTAAAATCACCAAGAAGGTATTCGCCACCTCGATCAGATCGAATGACCTTTATGTGTTAACCCAATTGATTTTCAACTTCAGCCCTAAACTCTTTGAACTTTTCAAAGGCTTCGGACTTCCGTTTCATTAGGTACACATAACCAAATCTAGAGTAATCATCAGTAAAAGTAATGAAGTACTCATAGCCACCTCTTGCTTGGATTGACATAGGACCACATACATCTGAATGTACTAGTTCTAGCAAATCTTGGACTCTTCTACCCTTTGCATTAAAAGGTTGTTTGGTCATCTTACCTTCCAAACAAGATTCGCAAACTGGAAAACCATCAAAGTCCATGGGCTGTAAAAGTCCATCTTTGATTAGTCTTTGAATCCTACTTGAATTGATATGACCTAAACGCAAGTGCCATAGATATGCATCACTAGTAGAAGGAAACTTTCTCTTTAATGATTTCATATGAGAGTTACTATCTAATTCAGAATTGTATAATTCATGCTTATCAGGAGTTAAAATATAAATACCATCTACAATATTGCCAGAACAGATAAACACTTTATCCTTCTTTATTACAACATTGTCTTTCAGGATAACACAATATCCATGTTTACCTAAGTAAGTTGCAGAAATTAAATTCCTACGAACATTAGGTACATACAAACAGTCTTCCAATATTAAAACTCTAGATTTAAAACACAAATTAAACACTCCAACAGCTTCAACCGGAATCTTGCTCCCATCAGCCAAAGTAAGAAATAGTTCTCCCTCATTCAACTTTCTGGTCTCCTGGAACCCCTGCAAAGAATTGCAGATATGATTAGTACAACCTGAATCCACACACCAGGAATCTGTTGGATTCTGTACCAAACATATTTCAAGAAGAAATGAACTTTTCATACATTTATTCTTGGCAGCCTTGTATGTTAGACAATTCCTCTTCCAATGTCCTTTCTCACCACAATGGAAACACTTTCCTTTGGTTTTCTTTCCTTTGTTGGCAACCCCTAAAGCAATTTGTTTACCATCTTTTTTAGTGAAGTCCTTCTTCTTCTTCTTCTTACCCTTGCCTTTCGACTTAGGTTGAGAAGTAGAAGCTTCACCCACATTGGCTTCAACACTAGAAGTACCAAGGATGCCTTCCGCCGCCACTAACTCATTCATTAATTCAGACAAAGAATAAATCTTTTTGTTCATGTTATAATTGAGTCTGAATTCCTTGAATGATTACGGTAGTATTTGGAGTATCATATCCACTTGGGATTCTCCATCAATGTCGGCACCTAAAACTTCTAATGTGTTCAGATTAGCAATCATCCTAAGACAATGCTCTCTCACTGAACTTCCTGCAGCCATTTTGGTATTATAGATTTGCCTCATGGTTTCTTGCCTTGCAGAACGGCCTTGCTCACCAAACATCTCCTTCAGACTATGCATTATGTCCGAAGCAAGTTCTACATTCTGCATTTGATGCTGTAGAACATTTGAGATAGATGCTAGGATGTAGCACTTGGCCATCTCATTAGATTTCTGCCAACGATCATATCGCTGTTTTTCCTCAAGAGGAGCATCTAATGAAGGAAATTTAGGACATGGTTGAGTAAGCACATATTTGTGCTCTTCAGCAGTAAGAACAATGTCCAAATTTCTTTTCCAATCAACATAGTTGGATCCAGTCAGTTTGTTTTGGTTAAGAATAGAAACAAGTGGGCTAAATGATGCCATGACAAAATCTGAAAATAATGCTAGACATGTAAAAAAAAAAAAATCCTAATCTCATTAGGAATAAATTTCATTAAACTAGCATTAACGTATATAAATATATATAACGTAATAAAAACCTTTATTATATATAAAAATTTATATTATATTATAAATAATATAATATACAAATTAATATATATAATATATAATTATTACTTTATATATATACACACACATAACCTACTTTATATATGTATATAATATAATATACACTTGGGAACACTTTTAATCTTCACTCCAATTCCACTTTACGCCCAAGATGTCTGGTCTCTCAATCAGTTCTTCAAAGGGAGAATGAAAGTGTGTCTCACACTCTCTCACACACCGTTTCTTTTTCTTTTCTAATCTCTTCTTATTAAAAATTCTGTATGTTTCTCCCTTTATAACTAACTGATTATCTAATTGGGCTGGCCTATAGGGCCTTTCCAATTGGGCTTTAGTGTGTGGCTTGGAGTGGGACCAAAATGGACCAATAAGACACTAGCTCCAATGGGCCTTGGGCTTTTCCGTCAACTCTTGACAAGTCCAAAGTTACCATTAATTATATTTAATACCACTATATAAATATAATTGCACTCTAGGCCTTATTAATAAATTATATCCCAAGACTTTATTATACACGTAACCCTTTCATAAAATATTCGTAGTAACACAAAGTCATAAACGTAGACTGCCACTTTGTAAATTACTACATCTTATCCTTGAGTACCCGGTTTAATTCTTTAAAGTTATTCATCATATATTTATGAAATCCAATTTCATAAATATATACTTTAGTAATTTCTTACTAAAGTGGTTAGGCCTAACTCTCTAAATAACTGAAACCATTAAACTTATCTCAAGGGAATATTTTATATCTCCATCAAGAGCCTATGAATTCCATCTTGAGAATATATATTCCATCAACACTAAATGTGGCTGCCTAACATACTGAGGTTTTGACCGTCACTTCAGATCTCACTCCTGATATATCAAAGCAACCTACACTTCATGATCAGGTCCATTATTCTCTCATGATTAAGAGTTCATGCAAATAGAAGTCGTGAGATTTATTATTCATTTGACAGTCGTTAGAAGAATAATAAATCTCACAGCGGTCCTGTTCAATATGTTTTAACTCTTAAAACATATCAACATATCAACTAGAAGCTTCCACTTCCATGATCAAGACAAATCATCTTAGTTGACACGTTATAGTCTTCGCAGATGAAATACCCAATTTCATCACCGACTACGAACTATAAATTCTGAGTTTACAAAGAACTTGTGATTTACATCTTCTGTGACTTTTCACATAAATCACATACAATGCATCTCATTGACTATATGATAATGTCCCATATTCACGTTACCATTATTTTAGATAATAATAAAATGACTTTATCAATCACAATATAAAGTCATACATCATGTCATACATAATGTCATACATAACATCATACAATAGGATTTAAGGGCACTAATCCTAACACATGAAAGGTGAACAAGCTCTTGCTTTCTCTCTCTTTCAAATTTAATAGTTTTTTAAGAAGAAATGATATGATTCTGCTATTAAAGCAAGTAGAAAACACAGAAACTAACAAAGAAACAGAGAAATTGAAGAAGAAGAAGAGTGAGTTTGAGAGAGAGAGAGAGAGAGAGAGAGAAAGAGAGCAAAGATTGAAACTGTGAAATCTTGCATAAATGAAAACTATTGTGTACAAATGTTTATATAGTACAAAGATGAGACTAAGCCTCTTAACTCTCTTTCCACATTATGTGGATCAAGCTCGTGAATTACGAAAGCAGAGCTTAACTGATTTGTAACTGTTTTACGGGCCTAAACCTCTGGACTTAGAGCAATGACTTTACGACACCGTTTTAAGCTTAATACACAGATACACATAACAGATGTAAACGGTGCGTATCAATAAATAGCAGTAAATGAAACGGTGCATTTCATTGTAATTCAAAACTGCAACGGGCTCCAATGGTAACTCCCAAAAGTCCATCTTCAACCTCAGGCGCAATCCCTAATTTAATCCCATCAATTCAATCTCATCAAGTTGGCTTGCTTCAATTTGGGCTTGGGTCTGAGATGATTATCAGTATCTTCAACATTTTAAACCTTTCCAAGAAAGAGCCAGTGACTATTTCTAAAAACAAAACACCAAAATAAAATGGAAGGAAAAAAAACTCTCTCCCTCTTGATTTTTAAACTCAACCCCTTTTTTTTCCTATATACAACTTTAGTTGCTGCTCTCCATTTTATAATCTTATTTAAGGTTAACTATATCCTAAGATTAAATAGATTAATCATATTACCAGTTAGAAAGTGTTAGAGAACTTGAATACAAAATATTTATTACTAATTTTTTATCTTAAAAAACAAGAAAAATATATTTTAAGTAGGAAAAAAGATATCAAAAGGCAAATAAATATTTTTTTTAATTAATTTTTATGTATATAAATATTTTTTTTTTAAACTCAAATAAATTCACCACATTAGGAATACAATGTCTTTACCTAATATTTATATATTCAATTATATATATATATATATATATATAAAGGAGAATTCAATTTTTTGATGGTCACAACTAAAATGACTACGGTCATTCTATTGGGTGCAATTTGTATGTGGTTTGTTACAATTGAGGTGATAATTGTAATTTTCATAAGGTAGGGTACAAAGTACAAATATTACATAATTTAGGATAGATTTTTATAATTAACCATTATTTTTATTACACCTTAATCCTTTAGTCTTCGCCCATAGAGTTTAAGATTAATGTCCTTACCTAATAATTTGTCATTTAATGGGTGGCCTTTTTTAGGTTACTAAGGGCCCATTTGACAGCATAGTTTTGACACATTTTAACACATTTTAAACAACATTACACATTTTTTTATACACTTTTTCACCCACATGTATATCAAAAACACTCAAACAACATAACTCAAACTACTCTCCCAAACACTCCCTAAATTACTTTACTAACGAAGACTTTTGTAAAGAGTTTTATATAAATTGAGGTCACTACTAATGTGACGTCAATCATTTGGAAAATGAAAATTTATTTATATAGTTTATTAACTTCGTGCACCAAATATACGAGAAAGACCGAAAGTATTGCGTATTTGTAAATGAAAGTCTTGGTTCTATGTCAAATATATATTTTTCCCAATGTGATTGTATAGCCATGAAAAGCCAAAGAGCCATTCCGCATCAGCTATAAGTAATAAAAAAATTCAATTAGTCTACAACGAATATAATATAAAAAATTTCATAATCATTTGGAAAATGAAAATTTATTTATATAGTTTATTAACTTCGTGCACCAAATATACGAGAAAGACCGAAAGTATTGCGTATTTGTAAATGAAAGTCTTGGTTCTATGTCAAATATATATTTTTCCCAATGTGATTGTATAGCCATGAAAAGCCAAAGAGCCATTCCGCATCAGCTATAAGTAATAAAAAAATTCAATTAGTCTACAACGAATATAATATAAAAAATTTCATAGCTCTTTCAGCAAAGTATGTACCAACTAAAGTAATACGTTGCGATTAATCCAAGATAAAATATCTGTGATAGGCTTTTGGGGTATACTACCCGAAAATGACGGAAAAGGTGCCTCCATTGGTTGTCGGGTCTGACCAAACATATAAAATAACATTACTAAGTACAATTTACATTCCTAACAAAATATGATTATAAAATAAGAAACAAAAATAATGTTAATATAAAAAAATGTTAATGGGTGTCCTATAGGCATTAGTTTAAAAAATATTTTTAGAAATTTTTTATGAAAAAAGAGAAAAACAATTAACTTTTTTTACAACTGATGGGACCAACGAACTCTCTTGTCCAAACAACCTCATCAAACATCTTCGTCCACCAAGCTACAGCATGGACGAAGGAAGGCAAATCATTAATAAAACATTTTAATGCCTCAAACAGTTACCAATTAACTGTCAGACCGTTGGAAGCTCATCAAAATCCACATTAATAAGCCCAAAGGCGTTACGAAGAGAGCACTAAAGCCACAATTAAGGTCCCAACAGCTAGAAACTATGAAGCTATACATATATATATATATATATATATATATATATATATATATATATATATATATATATACGCGCATAAGAACCAGAGAAGGTACATATACACACATCCAAAATATACTAATGCATGTAATTCTGATACTCTAAGCTTTCTTACTTCCTAAAAAGCTTCTATACGCTGACTTTATCATCGAAGACTCTGTGGCAGGCACTACACCGGTGACCACCTGAGGAAAGCTTTTCACCACACTTGCAGGTACAACAACAAGGTTCCTGCTTCATCTGGACAAACCTACACAATTGACGATTTTCGCATCATCAGTTTGGCGTCGTCTATGGGGACAACATTTCACACTTAAGTTCGAAAGCGTAGTTCCATTCAACTCACAAGTCTAGATGGAGTCCAATCTAGATTCCGCTGCATTAGCTCTGCAAATCCAAACACTCACAGCTAGTGTGGAAGAGCTTACCAAACAGAACTAGAAAATGAGGTTGCGATTGCAGCAAGAAGAGAACCGATCTAGGACCAACCAGGAGGATGATGGAGATAGTCAAAGAAGGAATGACCACTAGGGACCTGCCACCCCAGAAGGACCAAGCTTGGACCTTCTCCGGGAAATGAGAAAGGAGATGGACAAGCTAAAGAGCGCCATTAAGGGAAAAACGGACCAAAGCTTGGATAGAATGATCAGGACAACGGATTCACCCTTCACGACGATGATCCTAGAATGCTCAGTTCTATCGAAATTTCACCTACCTCAGCTCGAGTCGTTTGATGGATTGAAAGACCCTCTAAATCATCTCAACACTTTCAAGACAGCTTTAGGTCTTCAACAGCCTCCTAATGAAATACTGTGTCGTTCTTTCCCCACCACCCTCAAAGGAGCTGCGAGGGAGTGGTTCACAAAGTTACCAACATCGTCCATCAATAGCTTTGAGCAGTTGGGCAATTCCTTCTTACGCCACTTCATCGAGGGACAACACCCGAGAAGGCCAGCAGACCACTTACTTAACATAGGGTAAGGAGAAAAGGAGACCCTAAGGTCATACATGAAGCGCTTCACTCGAGAAACTTTGGAGGTCAACGAAGCTAATGACAAGGTACAGCTGACAACCTTTAAAGCTAGTTTGAAATCCAGGGAGTTCTTGGTCTCACTCGCGAAGAATCCCCCAAAGACGATGGCAAAGATGTTCCTGAAGGCGCAGAAGTACATGAACGCCGAAGCCGCCCTAGCAGCAATAGAAGATGTAGAGAAGTCCAAGGAAAGGGAAAGAAAGGAAGACGACCGAAGAGGATGAAAAAGGAGTGGACAGTTGTCAGAATACTGAAGGGAATAAAAGGAAAGATGATAAAACCCCTAGAACGGTAAAATTCACTCCTTTAGTTATGCATGTTGATAAAATGTTGGCACTGATCAAGGATGAGCATTACCTCAAATGGTCGAGGCCATTGCACTCGTCATACAATGTGCGTGACAAGAAGAAATATTGTCATTTCCACAAGGATCATGGCCACTACACAAAAGATTGCCAAGACCTGAAGGTGCAGATAAAGGAGCTCATACGAAAAGGAAAGTTGAAGAAATATGTCAAAAAATGAGACTCCAACAAATCCAGGGATAATAACATGGACAAGCACGAAGTCTCACCAAGGGACGACAACCACGCGTCCTACCGTCCACAAAGTGTGATCAGGGAAAAAAAGATGATCATAGGTGGGCCATCCACAGGAGGATTGTTCAGATCCCTCAAGAAATCACACCAGAGGCAAGTGAACAACATCCACAGGATACCACCCTTGAAGCAAAGACGGACGGACAATGACATGTTTTTCTCGGAAGAAGACGCTAGAGGAGTAAAGCAGCCACATGACGACCCCTTAGTTATAATGCTTATAATAGAGGGGTTCAACATTAGGAGAATCCTTGTGGACAATGGCAGCTCCGCAAACATCATCCACATCTCTGCTTTTCAACAGTTAAAGCTAGATCCAGGTAGGTTGCGTCCCTTTGAGTCCCCCCTCATTAGCTTCAGTGGGGACAGAGTGTATCCCAAAGGTACAGTAACATTGACGGTCACAGTGAGGTCTTACCTACGACAACTAACTCGTCAACTAGACTTTCTAGTGGTAGAACATCCTTCTTCATACAACGCCATCATTAAGAGGCTTACGCTCAATCGCTGGAAGGCGGCCACGTCCACTTACTGCCTGAAGGTAAAGTTCCCAACAAAAAATGGTGTAGGAGAGGTAAAAGGAGACCAGGTGCTAGCTAGGAAGTGCTACCAAGCAATGTTATCTATGAAGGAAAACCATACGTGGATGACAAAGGAAAAATAAGAAGAGAAGGTGGAAGCCCTAGAAACAGTGGAGTTGGTAGACAGAGAACCAACGAAGACTATAAGAGTAGAGCGACCATAAGTACGGAAATGAAGGGGAAATTAATCCAATTCCTCAAGGAGAACCTGGACATCTTCGTATGAATCCACGAGGACATGCCAGGCATATCCACTAAAATCATCCAACATAGGCTAAATATGGATCCCGAGAAAAAGCTTGTCCAGCAAAGACGACAAGTGTTTGCTCCGGAACGAAACCGGGTAATCATGGATGAAGTGAATAAACTGCTAGCAGCGAACTTCATTCGTGAGGCCTATTACCCAGACTGGCTCGCCAACATCGTTCTGGTAAAGAAAGCAAATGGGAAATGGAGGATGTGCGTGGACTTCACAGACCTAAACAAGGCCTGCCCAAAACACAGCTTTCCCTTGCCAAGGATTGATCAACTGTTAGATTCCACAACAGGACATAAGCTGCTGACTTTCATGGACGCATTCTAAGGGTACAATCAGATAAAAATGGCGGAGGAAGACTAGGAGAAAACTGCATTCATCACAAGCCAAGGGCCCTCTTGCTACAAGGTGATGCCCTTCGGGCTGAAAAATGTAGGAGCAACCTACCAGAGGTTAGTAAATAAAATGTTTAGTAAACAAATCAGGAGGAACATGGAAGTATACGTGGATGACATGCTCATCAGGAGTAAAGAAGAGTCTGCTGACCTGGACAACCTCCAAGAGACATTCACAACTCTCAGGCAATATAAAATGAAGTTGAACCCCAGTAAGTGTGCCTTTGGGGTGGCGTCAGGGAAGTTCTTAGGGTTCATAATGTCCTAGAAAGGGATAGAAGCAAACCCAGAGAAGGTACGAGCCATACTAGAGATGACATCGCCCAAGACCGTGAAGGAAGTCTAGAGACTCACAGGAGGATAGCAACGCTCGACAGGTTCGTCTCTAAAGCAACGGACAAATGCCTACCCTTCTTCAAGACGCTGAAGCAGGCCTTCGCTTGGACAGACGAATGTGAGAAATCTTTCTAGGAGCTCAAGCACTACCTGAGCAATCCACCCCTCCTAAGCCCATCCAAGGAGGGAGAAAATTTGTATTTTTACTTAGCAGTATCAGCTACAACTGTGAGCGCAGCCTTGATTCAGGAATGTTAAGGACATATTTTATGCAATTGGCTAATCCTTTGACAAAACGCACTTTACTTGTATGTGGATTGACCTAGGATGTGTTTAATACTCAAAGAACATGTTGTTCAAGTTTAGTATTAAAGCCATGAAGATTGGACTAAGAACAAGTGAAGAAAATGTGTTTACTAAAGCTGGACACCTGCGAACAGCTTCTCGACAGCTGCTCGACAGATAGCTATCTATCGAGGTTTAATGAGGCTCGACAAATGCTATCTATTGAGGTTACGAAAATCAGGATTTTCAAATCTGATTTTTGGGTCAGGCTTTTGTATCTGTGTAGGGTTTCTTTTCTCACAACCCTAGGCATATATAAGGCTTATTTTAGAGGCCGTCACATAAGAGAATACAAGGAGAACATATGCAAAAGGTGACCGAAGCCTTATTTTCTCTAGAAAGAAGCTACTGCGTCTTTGCGCCTTAGGGTTTTGTAACCAAGTGCTTTTTGATCTTCATTGTTAATGGAGTGAAGAACTTTGCAGCCAACATTCTTCTTTCTCAAGTTGGTAAGTAAGTCACGTACTGGGATTCGTGCAAAGGAATTAGTCACGTACTGGGATCCGTGCATCAAAGGGTGGCGTTCATATATTGAAGAGTTCAGAGGTTCTCAAGCGATAGAAGGTTTCTACTGTGAGTTCATCTACGGGCATTGTAGAGTCTAGGGATAAAGGTTTTGTACTAGATTTGAAACTTCTCTTTACTATAGTGGATTGCTTTTTGGGAAGGTTTCCCCCCAGGTTTTTTTCTGTGAAACTGGTTGGTTTCATTGGTTTTCCTGGGTCATCATATCTTGTCTTATTTATTTTTCTGCTGCATTTAGTTTTGACATGATATTGATGTTTGTTTGTTTTAATAAGTTTTATGCATAATAAATCTAATTAACAACTTGGGTTTAAAACTTATTAATTGTATCAACCGGGGTCTAAATTTCCTAACGGGGAAGAGCACAAAACACAGCTCCCAGTTTACTACATCAATCAAGCCTTCCAAGGTACAGAAGCCGAATACCCGCGAATCGAGAAGATTGCATTCTTATTGATTGTAGCTTCTCACAAACTGCGCCTCTACTTCCAAGCAAACCTTATCTTGGTGATGAGAGGCTAATCAATAAAAAAGTCTATGAACAAGCCCAAGGCTGCAGGAAGGATGATCCAAAGGGCGATAGAACTTAGACAGTTCGACATTGAGTACCACCCAAGGACAACTATCAAGGTACATGCACTAGCAAACTTCATCGCAGAATTCACAATCCCAGGCGAAGAAGGGGCACCGGACAAGGCAGAAAGATGGATGATCCAAACTGACGATTCGTCAGCTCGAAAAGGGGGCGGAGTGGGGGTCATTATCATCACCCCAGAAAGAGAGACGATCAAATACGGAATTCAGCTAACATTCCCGACCACCAACAACGAAGCCGAGTACAAAGGAGTATTGACGGGGCTAAAGGTTGGGAAGGCACTAGGAGTCAAAAACTTGCTTGTCCAAAGCGATTTAAAGCTGGTCGTGGAGCAAATAAAGGGCAAGTATAAAGCAAAGGAGGAAAGAATGCAGAACTACCTGAGGCTGATGAAACTTTTAACACAGGAATTTGATAGGGTGGAGTTCACACAGGTCCTTAGAAGCCAGAATATGGGGGCAGACAAGCTGGCAAAGCAAGCATCGTCAGAAACGGGACCAACGAATACAGACTTAAAAATGGAAGTCTAGAAATGTCCTAGCATCGAAGAGGTCCTCACCTTCGTAATCCAGAGCGAAAGCAACTAGATGACCCCAATTTTGTCTTTCCTTCAAGACGAACGGCTTCCACAGGACGCTGAGGAGGCCAGGAAGGTCTGGAAAAGGGTAGCCAAGTTCAGGATCCTGAACGATGCCCTATACAAAAAAGGCTTCTCCATGCCTTACGTGAAGTGCGTCAATGAGGAGGAAGCGAAATATATTCTGGAAGAGATCCATTAAGGAATTTGCGGAGACCATGTAGGCCCAAGATCCATGATAAGCAAGGTTATTAGAACAGGTTACTTCTGGCCTACTTTGCAGAATGATGTAAGGGAGTTCATCAAGAGGTGCGACAAATGCCAAAGGTTTAGGAATGTCCAACGCATCCCAACAAAGAAACTGACACCGATAGCGTCCCCATGGTCATTCGCCCAGTGGGGGCTTGACATCGTAGGCCCATTACCCCAAGGTAAGAAACAGGTAAAGTTTTTACAGGTTGCAATTGACAATTTCACAAAATGGGTTGAAGCAGAAGCAATATCAACCATAACAGAGGCAAAGGTCCAGAACTTTGTGTGGAAGGATATAGTTTGCCAATTCGGGATACCACAGACGATCATATCAGACAACGGGCAATAGTTTAACAGTCAAGACTTCAGGGACTTCTGTTTAAGGCTAGGGATCAAGAACCAATTCTCGTCCCTAGCTCACCCCTAAGCTAACAATCAGACAAAAGTGACGAAGCAGACACTACTTAAGATCATCAAAGCTCAGTTGGATGAGGCAAAGGGCGCATGGCCGGAGGAGTTGCCCAACGTCCTATGGGCTTACAGGACTACTGCAAAAACCCCAACAAGAGAGACCCCCTTCAAGCTCACCTATAGCACTGAGACAGTAATCCCAGTCGAAGTGGGAATCACCGGCATGAGTCAAGAAGTCTTCCACGAAGGCAGCAATGACGATCAACTAAGAGTCAACCTAGATTGCTTTGATGAATCTAGAGACAGAGCATCCTATAAGATGGCAAAGTACCAGCAGAAGATAGCTGAGTACTACAACAAGAGAGTAAAGCTCAGACGACTTAACATAGGAGACCTTGTCCTACGCAAAGTCACACTTACTACCAAGGACCCGACCTAGGGAAAGCTTGGCCTAACCTGGGAAGGACTCTACAAAGTCACCCATTATTCCAAGCAAGGCAGCTATCACGTGGAAACGTTGGACAGGAGGAAACTGCCATGACCATGGAATATCGAGCATTTGAAGAGGTACCATCAATAAATGTAATAGACAATTGTATTCATGTTTGAAATAAAGCAATAAAAGAACAATTTAGCCAACGTTTTAACGTGATGCATGAAAATCTAGGAGTCTAAGAACAAAATATTGGTTAAGTAATAAGATTCTACCTAGACGGATATAAATTACTAATGACGTCAAATGACAAGATCCCTTAAATAAGTGTAAGTCACCTAGAAATTAGCTAAGTAATAAGATTTCGCCTAGACGGATGTAAATTACTGACAACGCCAAATGACAAGATCCCTTAAATGGCTGTAAGTCAACTAGAAATTGGCTAAGAAATAAGATTCCACCTAGAAGGATGTAAATTACTGACGACGCCAAATGACAAGATCCCTTAAATAGGTGTAAGTCACCTAGAAATTGGCTAAGTAATAAGATTTCGCCTAGACAAATGTAAATTACTAACGATGCCAAATGACAAGATCCCTTAAATGGGTGTAAGTCACCTAAAAATTGGCTAAGTAATAAGATTTCGCCTAGACAAATGTAAATTACTGACGACATTAAGTGAATAGATCCCTTAAATGGGTGTAAGTCACCTAGAAATTGGCAAAGTAATAAAATTCCGCCTAGACGGATGTAAATTTCTAACGAAAGTCTAAACAGCTAGATGACAAGGTTCTTCATAAAGGTATAATTCATCCAAAGATTGGCCAAGTGGTAAAGTTCCACCTAGACGGATAGGAATCATTGACAGACAAAAGTAAACACCACGCACAATGAAGAACAAACAGACGAAGGCATAAAAATAAAACGATAAGCATGAATACATTATGTATGAATTAAAAGCCCAAAAACCACTAGGCAAAAAATATTTGACGTTGGAATTAAAAGCCCAAAAACACTGGGCACCTAAAAAAAAAAATCTCTAACAAACAGGTTCAAACGGTGGCTTTGTCACCATCAGCGTCGGTGGGCTTTGGAACGTCCCCTACGGGGTCATGAGCAGCAACTTGAGCAGCCTAGGCAGCCTCGTCCTCAGCCATCTTCTTATCCACCACCTCCAGGTCCAAACTCTCCAGGTCTACTCCAGTGGGGTGAGCTTATTAGTCTACTGGAAGGCTTCGATGGACTTGGCCGCGATGGTCTTCACTCTCTCCTTTGTAGCCATGAGTTGCTCGTCCTTCTCCAATGTCAACTGCCTTTCGACCCTCAAGTCGTCGAATAGGACCTTTGCCTTCTCCTTGGTAGTATTGGCCTCGTCCATGGCAGAGATGAGGTCCCTCTTCAGCTTTGAGTTCTCTGCCTCTAGACCCTGCAACTTGGACCCCACGGAGGTGGCCTTTGCCTCCTGACTCAAGTACTTTAAGGTAATGTGAACGGTCTCCCCCATAACCTAAAAGAGAATCCACCTTTCAGAACCATGCAAAAAAAAAGCATAGGCAAATGATACAACTTTATTACCTGGACGAACTTATGGATATGACGACCCACAATCTCATTAGATGGCATGCCAGAAAGGACCTGGAGGTCTTCAATGGTGAAGGCATCTTGTGCCCTCGTCAGCACAAGACCAGCGTCGTCCCAGATACTTGATGACCTTGAACCAGTCTTCTCTTTCCCCTTGTCTGCGAGATGCGGCTTCTTCATCCAAGGGGTTATCTCCTTCACCTACATGGTTAGGGAAGCAATCCTCGTCGCTTCCGGGACGGACGTGGCTGGAGTGATGGGAGTCCCTTTCTCCACTATACGCACTACCCTCTTCCCAAGGTTGGAAAGAGGCTTGTTCTTCTTTGCCCTCATCTTGGCGTACATTTCTTGATTAAATTTCATCGTCATCTCTGCAAAATAAAGACACTTAAAAAAAAAGAGGAAAAATGAAGAGAATTAAAGATAGCAATGAACCGAGAAAGCACTTACTCTTCTCTTCAATCTCGATGGCACGAAGAACGTAGGTGGAAGGCTCTGGATCCAGACAATGACGAGCCAAAACTCTTGGGTCAACCAAATCATCAAAGTCGTCAATCGTCTTTGCGTACTCTATAGCTGCCTCTACACAGCTCTTATATCTGCTCTTGAGCTTGGGACGCCTTTTAACTGCATAGTCATGAAGTAGAAAAGTTAGTAATGATAATAAAATAATAATATAAATAGAAAGGGAAAAGAAAAAAGAAAAAAGGGCACTAGTAGAAAGACGACGCACCTAGACTCAGGGCTCTCCAACAACAGAGCAACCTAGGGACGTCCCCCCAAACTTCATTGGAAGGAGTCTCCCAATCATCCCCAGACATGAAGAAGAACTTGGATTTCCAATATCTGAAAGACAAGGGCAGATCGGTGATGATCCTAGCCTTCCAAACCCAGGGCACAAGCTCATAGTACCTATACTTTTTGGGCTTCTTTAGACGATATAAATACGTCAATTCGTCCACCCTAATCATGTCTCCCTCTATGACAACCAGCCATATCTCCATACAGCTGACTACAATCCTCCACGAATTTGGCATAAGTTGCCCAGGAGCGATATTGAAGCGACTTAGAAGCTCCATAACGAAGGGGTGGATGGGGAACCTAAGCCCGCACTAGAAAACGGCCTCGCAAAAGCACACCTCCCCAAGCAAGAGATGACAAGCTCGTTCCTCCATTTGAGGAAGACGAACCCTAACCCTTTTAAGAAATTGAATCCTATCCCTAAACCTGGTAAAGGTTTCAGCGTCCGAACCACACGCCTCCCCGAGGGCGTGGAAAGCTCTAACCTCCTTCAAGCCAGAGGCTGCGGTATCCTCTTACCTCTCAACAAGATCGTCGCTAGACTACAATCCCGTCTCAAGTTTGCTAGATCTTACCTTAGACATAGCTCTACTCTCACCCATAACTCCCTCAAACCAATTTACTGACTCTCGGAGCAAAGGAAGTAGATTAGCCAAAACTAGATCTAGGCCACTACCCCCAAACACAAAACCTTCAACTAAAGGACAAAATGTGCGAGAAGTTCCTAGAGAAGCCCCCAAACATGCAAAAAGAAATGAAACAGAGGGACAAAATGTCCTAAATTCAGAGCTACCAACCATGGAACCTCGAAAACAAAAAAAAGAAGAACAAAATCCTAAAAACCCAAAACAGAAAGAAAAATCAGAAACCCATACAAATTACCTATTCTACGAAGAGTAAAGAAGGGGAGAAGAAGCCATACCTCAAAAGGCAGCCACAGGAAGGAAAAACACAACAACAACAACAAAAATTGAAGGGAGAGTAGCTCGAAGAAGAAGAAGCACAAAGCAACAATGGCGGAAGAAAGGGAAAGTGAAGAAGAAAGAGAAAAGAAATGAAGTTTAAAAACTAGGCACAGAAAAAAAACTGAAAAATCAGCGGGAAACCTGAAGAGTCACACTCGTGGGGCGTTAACTCCGCCAGTCAAAACGTGCCACGTGGCCACGATGTGTACAACATTGCCACTACACATTAAATGAACAAAACGCCAAGAGTCATGTTTGGGCAAAAAACCTCTCACCTTCTGGTGGTCGTCATGACCCGCAAGGACGACCACAGAACCTGGGAGGGCAGCTAAAGGGACCAACGAACTCTCTTGCCCAAACAACCTCATCAAACATCTTCATCCACCAAGCCACGGCATGGAAAAAGGAAGGCAAGTCATTAATAAGAGGTTTCAATGCCTTGGACAGTTACCAATTAGCTGTCAGACCGTTGGAAACTCATCAAAACCCACATTAATAAGCCCAGATGCGTTACGAAGAGAGCACTAAAGCCACAATTAAGGCCCTAACGGCTAGAAACTAAAAAGTTATATATATACTCGCTCATCAGAACTAGAGAAGGTACATATACACACATCCAAAATATACTAGTGCACGTAACTCTGATATTCTAAGCTTTCTTACTTCCTAAAAAGCTTCTATACATTGACTTTATCTTCGGAGACTCTGTGGTAGGCACCACACTTGTGACCACCTGAGGAAAGCTTTTCCCTACACTTGCAAGTACAGCGACGAGGTTCCTGCTTCATTTGGACGAACCTACACAATTGAAAATTTTCGCATCATCAACAACCTTTTATATTTTCAATTGAAGTGATATTTAAACTTTTCTAAAATAATCTATTAACAATTGTCTCAAAGACACTCATTAACATGACTCATAAATTATATAAAAATGATATTTCTCAAATTATAAGTTAAACTATCCTAACAGTGAAATATGGAGCATTAGGAGATTTTTATTTACTTTTTCTTTAGAGGAGCATTAGGGGATATAATAAAAATAATAATGATAACAATTGTTAGAATTTTTTATTTTTAATAATTTGATAATTATAATAACGTGAATGTGCAAATGAGGATTTTTTGGCAACATTTGAGCCTTTGAGGAATTTATTAGCCAAAAATAAAAATAAAACATTTTAAGCAACCAAAGCTATCTAATAGCCTTTTATCTCTCAGTCCTCGTCATTACCTCCACAGTCATTGGTGTTGGTGCAAACACAATGATAATGGAAATAATACAAAGAAAAACTAAATAATACATATAAATTTTTATTAATTTAAAGAAAGAGATTACACAGCACTATTTGGATTGAGACACGGCACTCACTCTCTTTAAGGAGATTCAAGCTCTTGGTTGGCTAAACTTTGTAACCGGTGCAGACCGTCTCTGACTTGTCTCCCCCAGGATACAACAGCCCAACAAGTGTCGTATAGCTAGAACAACCTCTACACAAAGTATTCTTGGGTTGGATATTCTCATACATGGCTCATGATTCTATGGACTTTAGTCCCATCCCCCTCGATATATTTCAGACCCTATCTTTTGCCAAGGCCTTGGTAAATGGAACTGCAAGATTATCATTAGATTTAATATAATCCACAATTATGATGTCACTACTCAAATAAGATCGCATAGTACTGTGCTTTCTTCTTATAGGTCTGGATTTACCATTGTAATAACGGTTTTTAACTCTACCAATTGCGGCAGTGCTATCACAATGAATTAATATAGGTGGAATTGGCTTTTTTCAAAGTGGAATTTCATATAACAAATCTCTAAGCCAATTTGCCTCTTCACTAGCTAAAGCTAATGCTATTAATTCAGCTTCCATTGTTGAATTAGCAATTATTGTTTGTTTTTTAGATTTTCAACAAATAGTACCACTACCTAATGCAAAAATATAACCAGTGGTAGAGAGAGAATCACCTGACAAAGTATTCCAATCAGCATCACTAAAACCTTCAATCACAACAGGGTATTTTTTATAAAATAAGACATAGATTTTGGTACCAATTAAATATCTCATAACTCACTCATTAGCTAGCCAATGATCTTTAATAGGCTTGCTTGTAAATCTACTTAGCACTCCTACTGCATATGCAATGTCAAGTCTAGTACAATCAGTAGCATAACGCAAACTACCAATGATGCTGGCATAATCTTTTTGATTAAAAATCTCATCATCAATATTCACAGGAAATAAATTAACACTAGAATCAAAAGGAGTAGCTACACTTTTGTGATCATGAAAATTATATTTTCTCAATATTTTCTCAACATAATGTGATTGATCAAGATATATTCCATCACATGTTTTTGTAATTTTCATGCCCAAAATAAAATTAGCCTCACCAAGATCTTTCATATCAAAATGGCTTTTAAGCATATTTTTTGTCTCATTTATAACATGCATATTTGAGCCAAAAATCAACATATCATCCACATAAAGGCTAATAATAACATGTAAATTATTCCATGATTTAGAATAAATACATTTATCACATTCATTTGATTTATCACCATTCTCAATCATGCAAAAATCAAACTTTTCATGCCACTGCTTAGGTGCTTGTTTTAAGCCATATAGGGATTTAGTTAGCTTACATACATTGCTTTATTGTCCAGGCTCTACAAAGCCTTCGGGTTGATCCATATAAATCTCTTCCTCTAAGTCCCCATTTAGAAAAGCAGTTTTTACATTCATTTGATGAATTTTCAAATCAAAGATTGCAGCAATAGCAATTAACAATCTAATAGATGTAATTCTTGTTACCGGAGAAAATGTATCAAAGAAATCAAGATCAAGTTTTTGTTTAAAGCCTTTTGCAACAAGTCTACCTTTAAACTTATCTATTGATCTATCCAGTTTCAACTTTTTTCTAAGGACCTATTTACAACCTATGGTCTTACAACTCGGTGGAAGATCTATTAAGTTCCAAGTTTTATTATAAATTAGAGATTCCATCTTATCATTTACAGTCTCTTTTCAAAATATAGCATCAGATGATGTTAAAGCCTCTTTTAAATTTTGGGAATTTTTCTCAATGTTAAAAACATAATAATCAGGACCAAAATCCTTTTCAACTCTAGCTCTTTTACTCCTTCTAGGTTCCATTTCAAAATTTTCTTGATTTTGTAAATGTGAAGTAGAAGAACTAGGTTGTGACAAAATATTTTCTTCACCCCCACTATTTTTTAATTTAAAAGGAAATTTTTCTTCATGAAAAATTGCATCACCAGATTCAAAAATTATTTTGTTTTCAAGATCAAAAAATCTATAGGCTGCACTATTAATCGCATAACCAAGAAAAGCACAGATAGTAGCTCTTATACCTAATTTATGTATTTTAAGGTCAGTAAGCCTTACATAAGCAAGACAACCCCATACTCTCAAATATTCCAAATTTGGCTTATGTCCTTTCCACATCTCAAAAGGTATGGTGTGTGACTTTTTATGCGGCACCCTATTCAAAACATGACATGTAGTTAAAATAGCTTCACCCCAAAAATGTAAAGGTGCACCAGATTCAATTAACATGGCATTTGTTATCTCAATTAAAGTTCTATTTTTTCTTTCAGCCACACCATTAGAAGCAAGTGAGTATGGTGCAGTAGTTTCATGGATAATTCCCAAAGACTGAACAAATAAGTTGAATGCACTTGATTCACTCACGACCTCTATTACTTCTTATTCTTTTTATTTTTCTACCGAATTGATTTTCAACTTCTTTTAAAAAATCTTGAAATTTTTCAAAAGCATCACTTTTTTTTTTCAACAAATAAATAGTTGTATATTTTGAAAAATCATCAATAAAAGTGATAATATATCTATTTCTTCCATGAGTTAAAATTCCATCAAATTTACATAAATCGGAGTGAATTAACTCAAGCAATTTGGTATTTCTTACAACACTTTTATGAGGCTTTTTTGTAATCTTAGCTTGACTACAAGTTTCACATTTTTCAAAATCTTTGACAGTCTTGGAATTAATCCTAAACTACTCATGATTCCCACATATCTACTATTTATATGACACAAACGAGCATGCCAGAAATTAATAGAAGAAAGCATATAAAAGCATATAAATTGAACTGGTAGATGCTTTATTATTCTCAACATTCAATTTAAACATTCCATCACAAGCATAACCCTTGCCCACAAATAATCCATTTTTAGTGATTACATAATTATCAGATTCCATAGTTTGCTTGAAGCCAGCCTTGTTAAGCAAAAAACTTGACATCAAATTCTTCCTCATGGACAGAGTGTAAAGAACATCTTTCAATGTTAGCACGCATCCAGAAGTGAATTTCAATTCAACCTCACCACTCCCAAAAACCTTGGTTTTGCTAGAGTCACCAAGCATAACAGTTTTTTCTTCTTCAAAAGGAGCGTACAATTTGAACCAATTTTTGTCATAGCAGACGTGCCTATTAGCACTAGAATCTGCCCACCACCTTTCAACATGTTGCACCATATTGACGTCTGTAATCATAGCCACTAAAGGTTCTTTGGTTACGTTAGCCTGTGGGACAGTTTCACGTTTCCGAAATTTGCAAAATCGAGCAATATACCCACTCTTGCCACAGACAAAACAGGATCTATTAAATTGATCTTGTGAAGGGGGTCCTTGGTTCTTATTGTAATTTTTATTCGGGTTTCCCCTTCCTTGAGATCTATTATTATTTTTAAAGGCTCTCTTTAGAGGCTTCAGTTGACCATTTCTAGGAAAATGATTTTTGGGCATATTATTATTGGCTGAAATAAGATTTACCTTTGTGGTGGAATTACCATTGCTCTCTTGTGTTATGAGTACATCTTGTCCTCTAGCCTCCTCCTCCTCACACGGATGCGTGTGATCAAAGTCTCTAAGGATGTCTCCTTTTGTTTGTGCTGCAAAGTTTTTTGAAACTCTCTCCAAGATTGTAGTAGTTTATCAATTATGTCAGCTACCACCAAATTGTTTCCAATCTTTATGTTTTCGGATCTTAATTCTGCTACAATCATTTGAAAGTCTTGTGCTTGATCCACCACCGATTTTCCATCCATCATTTGGCAACGGAAAAATCTACTAGCATCGTACTTCTTTGCACCAGCCTCCTCGATATTATACTTGCTTTGTAAAGCTTTCCAAATTTTCTTGGTAGAATTATAAGTTGTATCCTAATAATCATAAAAATGATCGACGTGACAATTCAAAAGATAAGAGCGACAATTGTATTCATCTTTTGTATACTTATCTATTTTTTCTTGATGGAGACTATATTCTTCCTCACTCATCTCATCGGTAGGAACCTTTGACGGATTTTTATCAGTGAGGATGTAGGTGACTTTGAGAAGGCTCAAGTAGAAGAGGACCTTTCCTTCCACCTCTTGAAGCTCCAACAGGCTCGTTTGGTTTTTCTTGTGTAGGATCCATGTTATGAACCTCCTTAAAATTGTTGGTGCAAACACAATGATAATGGTAATAACACAAAGAAATTTTTTTATTAATTTAAAGAAAGAGATTCTTGGCTGATTCATTTCCATTTTTGACAAGAGAAACTGAATAATACTTATGAATTTTTATTAATTTAAATAAAGAGATTCTTGGCTGATTCATTTCTATTTTTGACACATCTCCCTTGCGTACGTATCTAGCCCAATATCTAAGACAATTCGTGTTAGCCCATTAATCACCACAATTAAAAATAACAAAATAGTCTCTCTCCTTTTCAATGTGGAATTAAACATTTTCACTAACTCCTTATCTTCTATATTCATTCTCACATCTTTACATTTATGTTATAACATTTATTTATTTTAACTATTTAATATTAAAATGCTCCAACAATTGGTTTCAGCTCCTTCATATATAATATAGCGGTGTTTATTACTCATTCACAAGAGAAAACTTAGAATTCCCAAAAGCCGAAGTGTCCCTATTCTCTCACTGATCAGATGGAGATGCCTCCTGGACCCATGCCGGATAAAAGTATGAATATGATGATGCAAATGAGCTTCTATTGGGGAAAAGATGCCACAATCCTATTCCATGGGTGGCCAGACACCAAACTTGGCATGTACGTGTTGGCTCTTTTCTTCGTGTTTTTGCTAGCCTTTGCGATCGAGGTGCTGTCCATCTTGCCCGATGTCAAGCCTTCAAGCACGAAACCCATGCTGGGCGCCTTGACTCAAACCATCATATATACTATTCGCATGGGTTTTGGTTACTTAGTCATGCTCTCTGTCATGTCCTTCAACCTTGGAATCTTCATAGCCGCCCTGGCTGGCCATTTCGTCGGCTTCTTTCTCGTCAAGTCTCGTGCTCTTGCCGTGCCCAAACCTACTGAGACCATGTCCCGCACTGCCGTCATTCCCAAAGTTTGATTTCTGCGTATCATATTATAATCAAACAAAAACGTACGTATTTCAAAGAAGACAGTCAACACATACATCTGTCTTACCATATATGAATCAAAGAATTAAACTGCTATCCATCACAGATTATGTGAGGGAAGATGCATCAGCATGAGTTGATTATCTTTTTACTGTTGTGTATTGTACCCTTTCTCTTTATTTGACTGTCGTCTGTTTATTGTACCCTTGCTCTTTATTTTACTGTGTATGGTCTGTGTATCCTACCTGGCGTGTATTAACGTAGAGATGTAATGAGAAGGTTTCTATTAGTCATTCTACTCTCTCTTTGGCAAAAGTATTTCTACCAATGTAATTATTATTTATTTTTTCTATGGTAAATGCCTAATGTTATCATCAATTGCTACCATAACTATTGTTGAATTAAACAACTTGCACCGTTTATTTTATTTGGTTATTGTTGTTGCCTAGTAGGAAAGGGATCAATGAGACGAAAGAAGGGATGAAACATCCAATAGGCAAGTGAGACGATCAAATATATGACGAGGCTTTTGCTAGCTTAATGGACAAAAGAAAATATTATTTAACATAGTGCGTATCGAGTTTTGTGGTCCATATGTAGGAGTATAAAACAAGTTTTGCCTTAATGACTTGACTTGGGTTTAATGCTCTGGTTCATTACACCCATGAAGACAATATGTGATTAAAAGTTTCATTCTAAAGAATCCAATGTAGAGTACTAAACCGGGTAGACCCAAGTTTTGCACTTCAAGAAAAAGGTCAAAAAAAATACCGGAGAGTTCTAGGTTGCCATAAAGGGACACCTCCAGCCTCACCTGTTACCGACACTATGCCGGTTAAAAAGTAGGGTTAATCAATATAATAGAAACTTTACATCATCGTGCCCAGTAAAGGGAAACCAAAAGCATGCTTCAAAAGTCTGATAAATGCCTCAACCATAACCCAAGGGCGTAACTAGCACACGGTATTTACATCTTTTGATAATGCCTGCATCCTTAGGTCACATCAAAACGCACCAATCGAATCGTGATTGTTAGTATTATGTAGTCAAACCCAGCGTGGGCCACGACTACCCCACCCACCCCCCCTTTTCCCCCTTTTTAATTTCCCCTTAATCCAAGAATTAAATCCGGCCCCCCAAATTATTATCAACAACCGGTCCAAAACGGTTTCAAATAAAACAAAACTATTTATCCACGTTCAGCCCAGCTGGCTAGTCCAAAATCCTTAATCATACAAAATTTTTCTCCTCTAAATTAAAGACACTTCCAACCCAGCCCAACCCCAAATCCGAAATCCCTAATCCTAATCAAACAAAAATCACCTCACGCTTCTGCCTAAATTCTTAGTCTTCATGCAGTCACGCCTCTGCGCTCTGCTTGATGGCCTCAGTTCATGCTGCCTGAATTCCCAATCCTCACGCCATGCGGTCACACCTCTCGGACTCGCCGTGACGCTGTAGCTCTACTTGCTGCTGACCTCACCCAGCCTTCATCGCTCAACCTCAAATCCTATAGCCCTCACCTCAATTCCTCAATGTATCTCATTCAGTCATTCTCATCTCAATTCTCTCTATTTTTCTCTAGAACTAAACTAAATACTAAATAGCATAATAAAAATATCAAGTATGTGTATGTGATATCTTTTGCTAGTAAAGCAATTTATATTTATTTGACTTTATTTTTTTTGTGTTTATTGTTATTGGATTCTTTATTCTTGACTCACTCACTCACTCTATGACTCAGCTTTTTTGGCTTTTGTGTTATTTGTCTCTTAAGTGGGTCCTAGTGGGGTGAGGGCCATGAGACTGTGTAAAGATGAATTTTATATGATAATTTATTATATCTCTCTTCCAAGTTAGTTTATCAATTTTTGATTTTTTTTTTTTTTTGGATTGAAATTAGGTGCCAAATAATGAGCAAATGACAAACAATTAAGGGAAAAATGCTCAGACACCCCCTAAACTTTCAAGTAGTAGTCATAACACCCCCTTAACTTTAATTTTGGCCAATTTACTCCTTGAACTTTAGACACCTGCCAAATTAATACCTCTGTTATTCTTCTGTTAATAAACTAACGGTAAATCTCAGGTGAGAGGCACGTGGGAATAAAAACCAAAGCTGAATAACCTGAAGGTCCTATCTCTTCTTCACTTGCACACTCAACACAGTAAAAATGGTGGTGTCTTTGAAACTCCCATCTCTCACTTCTCTCTTCTCTCCCATCACCACCACCACCGCCAATTCTCTCCGGCGGAGATCTCCGGCGTTTCTACGGCGGAGTTGGAGCCACTGGTTTCAGTCTCAGCAGCTGTTGCCGCCGCCGCCGCTCTTAGCTGCTCGATTCTCGTTGGCTCAGGGAACTGCAGCTGCGGAGACGGCGAGCGAGGAACAACGAGTCGATAGCAACGCGAAGAGCCGAGTCAACCCGGACAGAGACCGAGTCATAACGCCTCGGTCGCAGGACTTCAACGCTTGGTACCTGGATGTCATTGCCAACGCTGAGCTCGCTAATTATGGTCCTGTGCGTGGCGCCATGGTTATTCGGCCCTACGGATATGCCATTTGGGAAGCGATTCAAGTTAATTCTATTTCCCAATGTAATTTCATTTCTCGAGAAAAAAGAGCAAGCAAAACTATTTCTTTTAATTTTTGGATTCACAGTGAAAATTTTTGGGGGTTTTGTTTTTGTAGGAATATCTGAATGTTAGGTTCAAGGAAACAGGTCATAGTAACATGTATTTTCCACAGGTGTGTTGTGGCTCTGAGCCCAAACTTTCTCCCTCTCTCTCAACGGTTCAGGACCTTCAGGTTATTCAGCTTTGGTTTTTATTTCCACATGCCTCTCACCTGAGATTTACCGTTAGTTTATTAACAGAAGAATAACAGAGGTATTAATTTGGCAAGTGTCTAAAGTTCAAGGAGTAAATTGGCCAAAATTAAAGTTAAGGGGGTGTTATGACCACTACTTGAAAGTTTAGGGGTGTCTTAGCATTTTTCCTAACAATTAATGCATTTTTTAAGAAAAAATTTATATGTCATTCAAAACTTAGGTAATTTGTAGAAACAAATGTTGATACTTCAATGTCTGATGAGCGTCCCTTCAAATGTTCAAGAATTCAATCGAAAGGGATAGACCATGATCCAGGATCACGTAAATAAATATATGAATTTCCTATCAACAAACAAGATGAAATTCGACCTGCTTATCTCATAACAGGTTCATATCAACCTAGAAACATAGAGTATCCATACAATGGACCAAAAAATTATCGTCATAGTTTTCAATTTTTGTGGTTTGAATCACATGAAAATTGGTTGAATTATATTTTAGTATATCTCTACTACAACCCAGCCCCTAAGTAATTATTTCTGGCAACGCCCTAATCCAGAGTAACTTGCTGACTGCAATTGGTACGGCTGAGGTGAACAAAAATCACATACCCTTTCAAGGTATCTGGTATTAGGAGCTTAAGAATTTCAAATCTAGCAGAAAGACGAAGAAATCTGTCACCCAATTCTGAAATCTATCTACCACTACCAGTTCTTATTCGAATACATAAATCTAAAAAGTGCCAAAGACGGACAAGTTAAATCATTTATATTTCTTACTTGTTAGAACATATGAGGTTCAAGAAGAAGAATTTTGTATATAATCTAAAGCTATAGGCCGTTTTATGTATTATAGATGATAAAGCTACATGTCGTTTGTGCAAAGCTCGTAGAGTTGTAGTGTTAGTTGACAGGTGTTAGTTTTCTATTGGCTTAGAATTTTGTTAGTTATTTGTTAAGAGTTTCCCACGTCTTATATAAGAACCAGAGTTTGTTAATTATATCAATATACAGAATCATTCACATACAAACCCTCTCTCTCTCTTCCATGCTTCAACCCTCGATTCCTCCATTGTTGAAGCTGTGTATGTGCTTGAATTCAAACATTACTTTCTATTTCTTGGTATATATATGGTAACTACACTAGATTCTTTTTTTTGTATTTTCCCCAGCTGCCAAGCATATTAAAAGCACCACTGCAGCCAATGGGTTACAAGTAAGATGTCCTAACCCCAGGATTAGTTTGATACAAAAATCATAATATAGAACATCTTTGCAGCCCAAGAGCTGAAAATAGTCTTCTACTACTGGGCCAGAAGAGGGCGAACCAACCCCTTTGACGTTCATCAGCTGCAGCTTCATGCAATTCCTCTGAATTATTTGCATCCTAATCCTCCTTATCAAAATTGTTATGGTTTTCACCTGTATCAATATCTTCTTCATCTTCAGCCCCAGCAACAGCGATTTCCCCTGGTTTCTTGTCAAATAATTTTTTAAATTGTTTCCTAGCCTTCTTCCCAACCCCATGCATATCAAATGATGGCATATAGTATGGCATAAAGCATTTAAACTCCATCTTAAATTTTAAATAGAAAATTTGACGGTGTTTCAACCCACCTGCTCCTTCTGCTTTAGTTTAAGAAGAGCAGCTGTTGCACAGCTTCCGATGACTTGTTAACTTTCATCATCTAGTGGCATCCAGAAACAACTTTTATAATAGGGTCCAGAATTTAATGCTCAACTACGAAGGAAAATAATAAGCATTACCATTTTGAAATCACCCCTTGATTCCTCAAAATCTCCACCTGCCATGTAGGCCATTCCACGATGGTAAAGAGCCTTTACTTGTGCTGGGTTTGCATCTGAAATCTACATAGCTCCATCAGGATATATCAAAAACAAAACTCCAGATAATTAACCTTGGCCTGCGAGAGCAGTTACAAAAACCAGTTAAACATATACAACACAACGACAGTTTAACACTAAAAAGCATGTTGGGTATTTTTAAATTCAGATGGGAAAATTTTCTAATTAATTACAACTCATTAGATACTGTTTCCATTCATTCACCAATCAATTAAATCTACTAAGGTTAATTGTCATGTATAATATTAGAGGGTGATAAAGCCAAGCTAAGTATTTCTTGTTTGCAGCCCAAGCACTTAATTGTTAACAACTTATATATTACTGTCTGTTAAGGAACGAGAAACCTACCTTGATATCTGTGAGGTGCAAACAACAAAAATAAAATCAAAAGAAAACATCAAAGCACACACAAGAAGACCAGCTTACCAAAATAAGTTATAATGATCACACGTATATATACAGCCCTATTCTGCTGTTACTAGAGCATACATGAGTAAAACTACTGCAGTACTAGGGCTTCTAATGCAATCTTAAATACCAGAAATACCCCCCAAAATTTTACGGACATCATTAGGCTGGGGGACCAATATAACCAACACAGTAGATCAAGCTCCACCCACATCTTAACAGTGTCTTCCCAAGAGGGAGATGAAGTGAGGCAGGACTCTCTTTTTCTTGCCCCAAACTTATATGCAATAGTTTATTTGTTCAATAAATGGAGTGACTCCTTTATTACAATTGCACATGCTAGGCTCTGATTTCATCACAACTTTCCCTGATAAAACAAACATGCCTACTCACATTTTGAAGTCATTAAACATACCTTATTGCAGGCTCAATGGACTTTCTGCAAACTCCCAGTTTCAGTTGGCATGCAGCCACATTCAAATGTAATAGATTCTTCAAACAAATTTTTTTTTTTTTTTTTTTTTAAAAAAAAAGACAATTGATCTCAGATACAAAGCTATCCTTCAATATAGAGTGTGCTAAAGTGGTAGAAAATGAGTAAATCAAGAATCAAACAATTGCAGCTCCTTTACATCCTAAATGGAGGAAAAAAAAAACCTTACTCATGTATTTACAAACTCCTTCCCTTCGTCATCATCTTATGGATTGACATGATTAAATTCCCTACGTACCTGTAGAGCAACTAACATACAGTATTATATGACAACTTGAAAGCATAATTGATATGTTTTAAATATATTAGAGCAGAAATTCTAGTTCTTGATTCAGAAGAATATTTTAATATTTACAGAATTCTAAAAAAATTATAAGTTTGTAAGAAAAATTATTTAAGAACTTTTGTTGATAAAGTCATGCAAAATCAACTGTTTCCAAAGGCATAGATCCCCTGAAAAACTTAAATATTCTAGGTCATACAAACCAAATTATCACATAAAAGTTTCTTTGACCACAGAATTAATACTAGCCAAACTGGGCAACAGGATTGCTAGCTATCAGCAATTACAGTAACTAAAATGATAATCCTACATAAGCACAGGAGCATTAAATTTTTTTTTTTTGGCAAAAGTTCCTTAATGTATTTTTTTAAATTGTCATACAATGAATTCTATTAATGTTTTCATCTTTCAAATAAGTAATGAAATTTAAGCCGTATGAAAATCTATTGCAAAGGCATTGTCAGTTATATGGAACACGCTAAATTTTTCATTGAAGTTTATACTTGAGTTCATGATAAGTTTTGATCTTGAATTTGTATTAGTTTCAAACAGCTGAAAGTAATTTTGAATGGCTTGAAACAGTTTCAAATGGATTAGAAGTACCTTTAAATGGACTTTGAAGTAGTCACAAATGGGAAGAAGTAGTTTTACAATGGGATAAAGATGTTTTAAATTGGAGAGATATTTAGCACAAAATTAAAGGGGATTTGAATTTTAATTTGGGGTACTTGGCACAAAATTAGAGTGAATTATCTTAATCCTTTATTATTGAGCTTCCACTTTATTACATTATATAGATTTCAACATGAAAATAGCAATTTCATTCCAAAAAGTTGTATGAGACTAATGCAAGTTTCCCGTTTGAAAGATAATGTCCACCAAAAGCATGGTACAGAATGGTCAACCCAAAAAAATTACCCACAATATAAGGTGAAGAACATAATACCTTCTCATACTCTGCTGGAGGAAGTTCAAATTTTCCTTCTTAGCATTGCCTGTTCCCCTGAGAATGAAAAATAGCATCAAAGATCTAACTTGCTTTGGTCCTAATATAAATGATCACCAAATAATATTTAATGTGATTCGTCATCACAAAACAGGGATAAAACAAGGGGTTCCATTGATAGACAACTGGGGCACACGTGTACAACCATTGAACATAGGACAAAACCTAAACTTGATGAAACACCAAAATTGAAAAACAGAAAAAATTAAAATAAAATAAAATAAATCACCTAGGAGTCCGCAACACCAAACCATTGGATTATGGATCAAGAAAATTGTAAATTGTCTCCATAAAAGTACAATACTATGCTTATACAGACTACTTAAACTAAACCTAATTCTAGTTAGTAAACCCTAATTCTAATTGACTTGGGAAGTCTCAATTATTAAATTACAAAAAATACCCTTAACTCTAGGAAATTATATACTAATAAATTAATTAACTACCAAGACCTAAAAAAAAATCCACTTGACCAATAAAAATACAATTGACTTCCAAAATTGAGTAAACTAATTAAAGTAAATATTTCTTTTCACTCCACACATCATTCTCCCATGGTTGGAGAAAACTCTTCCTCAAGTTGAAGAGTTGCTTGATAAGAGTTATGGCTCTAGATACTTGCTTTAGTTCTGGAAGCACCTTTGATAGCACTGAGAAAATAGAAGGCTTAGCTTCCACCAAATCATTAAATTCTTCTAGAATTACAAAATCAATATGTGGAATAAGCATTGCAACTGTTATAGCCTTATCTTGGACCACAAAAAGAAACAATGTATCAAAGTTTCCACTTCATCCAGCTTTTTATCTTCATGCACCTCAGAGGGTTGATTGATAACAAATGCATCAAACTCATATTCCATATGTGCACAGTGCACCCTCTAAGTATTTGCTCTCTTGCAGAGCTTTCTCCTCATCAAGTAGTGAGAAATCTTCCTTTTTTCTTGCTAAACTTCAATAACATTAAACTTTTAAGGAGTCAAAAGCTAGGTAATCCACCCTACAAACTGACTCGATATGAGGCGGGAGGTTACCATTATTGAAACAAAAAGATTGACAAGCGCCTAAAGCAAATCTAGAAGCTATATGGGCTGCATAATTGCAGTTTCTCTGGACCCAGCTGAACTTAAAAGCAGGAAAAGAAACAGGCTTCATTATATCTGCTACACATGGTTTAAATACTTCACCTTACTGTTTAGGCTTTAGCGCGGAAGTTAAAGCAACATTTGCTGGTACTTTTACTTCTATTTCAGCAAAAAATTTTGGTGGCCCAACATAATTGTCTCAATTTATGAAACTTTACCTTCAAGATTATCAGGCAGCCCTTGGATGGAAGTTATCAGTATGTCTAATTGGAGATTCTGTTGACCATACCTTCTAATGTGCTTATCTAACTTTGCAAATATGTTCTAGACAATTTTCATGAGTTTCTCTAGGGTTTGGACTATGGTAGATTAATCAAAAGTAGCAACTGGTGGTGTGTTTGGGTTAGGCAAGGTCAGGTACAAGGATTTTTTTTTTAATGGTTTTGATCGTACAAAGGTTTTTAAGTTTTTTTTATCAAGTCGAGCATGACTAGGCTTGACATGGCTTACTTATATATAAGTCGGATCAAGGGCTTATAAGTAGGGGTGTTCACCAAACCACTCAAACCACACCTAAACACCTAAATTGACCAAAACTTCCCGCCAAATGGAGTAACTACACTGCACCGCACAGTGTGTGCTTCTATGTTAAGAAAACTACACAAAACCGTACCACACCCATATATGTGTGTGTGCATCTATATATATATTATGAAGTAATACTGTTATAAAGATGGGCCCTTTCACACCTAAAAACTTGTTGGGCTACTCTTAATCAGCCCAAAATAAAGAAAAAAAAGCCCAACTTTGTAAAATTTGGCCCAAAACAAAGGAAAAATCAGCTTTTGGCTAAGCCAATCCAGCCCAAAATTTTGAAAAATGTCCCATCCCAAAACCAACCAAACCACACCTTGATAAATCGCACCACACATGTGACTACAAAATTGAGGTACAATGCAATGATGGTTTTGGACAAACTGCACCGTGCAATGCAGTGATAAAAATGGATCAAAACCGCACCTTGAACACCCCTTTTTATAAGTTCTGTTTAAGTGGATCAGGCCCGGAATCAAGGTTTTCATATGGGTCAAGTCTTTGAAACCCAGGGGTATGTGTGACTTCAAAGGTTTATAACCTATTGATGACAATTCTTGGACATAGCAAGTCAGAAAATGGGACGCACAGGGATGATGGTGGTGGCGTGCAAAGTAATCTAGCAAAGTTTTAGCAACAAAGCAATACGTGTGGACCAAGGGTAATGGCGATGGGACAATACTAACAGAGTATTGCGGTGGTCCTTGCAGTGGTGTGGTTTGGCAATGACAAGTGACATGGCTTCTTGGGAAACTTGGTGGCAATGAATTTCTGATGGGACAGTAATGGACCAGAGGCAACAACCAAGACCTGAGAAATCTTTGTGGTCAATTAATGTTGGGGGAAAGGGTTTCGCAACAGGCATTAGTAGTCGTGGTAGTGTAATGGGATTGATGAAATTTTTTTTTTGAGAAACAAACTAGCTGCTAAATACACACACACACACTTTAATTACACTCTCTCACCAAGCTCAAACACAGATGGAGGGAAACTCAAGATTGTTGGTTTGGGGTCTTCAAATATTGGCAATTTTGCTTTTGGGTGGAGTGCGCTGTAAGGGATTTGGCGATTGAACAGGTTTTGGCCTGGGTGTTGATTGATGATCAAGCTTGTGATGATTGGGTCGTGACGGATAGATGGTGGAGATTTTTTTGGTTTTGTTGATGGTGGAGGGACGGTTGAGGAAGAAGATGGTGTCAGATAGGGTGGGTTTAAAACAGAGTTTTTCTTTTCCAATTCTAGTTGTGACCCACAGCGATACTTCAAACAGGACAAAATCTTGCTCTGATACCAAATTGTGACACAAGACAACCAAAACTTGATGCTACACAAAAATTGAAAACATAAAAAATAACAGAAAATTTTTAAATTAAAAAAAAAAAAATCCTAGGAGTTGGCACCTAGGGTTGGCTGAAGTCAACACTAAACCATTGGAAAATTTCCTATATAGTTTTCTATTAATCAAGCAAACTGTAAACTAACTCCATAGGAGTAGAATACTCTGTTTATACAAACTGCTAAAACCAAACCCTAACTCTAGTTGACTTGGGAAATCCCAATTATTGAATTACAAAAATACCATTGACACTAGAAAATTAAATACTAATAACATAATTAACTAAGACCACCTATAAAATCCAATTGACCAATAAAAATATGACTGACTTCCAAAATTAAATAAAACTTAATTTAATCAACATTTTTTTGCACTTCCAACATCAAATAAGTTGTGTTAAAGCATCAAATAAGAGAAAGCCAGGTGTAGCAAAATAAAAAGTTAATAACATACTGTGAGTCTTATCTTCTCTGCATTATCCATTATACTTTTGAAGTTCAAACCAGTCCAATCCTGCAATTGGATTCAAATCATGTAAATGGTTCAATAAAATTGATGCAATATAGGTATAAAATGCTTCATCAATTAACCCAGATAAAGATCCTGAAGCACTCATGGTTCAATCAAGAAAGGAAACCTCAAAACACATAGCACCAACCATAATTAGATTATAGGTCTAACTCTCTTAAAGAAACTTAAAAGTGATAACTAACACTCAATATGCACCTACTTCTAAATAATTTTAAAGGCAAAAGCACATTTGAAGACAAAATCTAATAGGAATTTCCTGTCGTGAATTAGTTTCTATATATGATGAAAAAGACAACTTAAAATCAGATAGATTCCCCTCTACTATCCATATTGATTGCAATGTTCCCTAGCCTGTTTTGTTTTTGTTCTTCCTCATATTTGTACAACCTTTTGTGGTAACCAAAAAAAATAAAAATCAGATAGATTCATATTTTGGATATCCAAATGACCATTCAACAAGTTCACATCCATAAGTAAAAACTAGTCTGGTGATCAACAATAGCACTTCCACAGTTCCACAGCCATCTCAGAATATATGCAACAATGACAACCATTTCAAACAAATTTTGAATCAAGTACATTTTTTTTAAAGGAAGATATCTCACTTTTTTAAACCCCCCCCCCCCCCCCCACAAAAAAAAAAAAAAAAAGAAAGAATAAAAAAGAGGATATTTTGTAGATTACCTTTGGCATCTCAAAACCAAGAAGTTCAATTTCCCATTGAACATGAGCACCTTCAGGAACATTAGCTGGCCTGATCATATAGAGGAAATATTCAGTCATGAAATTTGAAGTAGAAGATGGACATGATGAATTGAGGAGAAAAACAAATATAAAAACAATAATCACACTTCGATCTGCATTACTCTAAATACATTTTCTGGGAAAACGATAACCGTAGAAGGTAAACTAGATTTTCAAAAGTAACCTTGGGAACTTGTCATATGCATAATCAGGTGGACATGTGACAAGAGCTATCTCACCAGGCAGCATCAAATGAACACACATTTCAAATCCCCCGGGTACCTAGCATACAAAACTAGATTTTCATTCAATTGAATTGAATTGCAGAAGCAAGGGCTTAGAAAAACTTTGTAAAATTTGTGTGGTGAGGCATTGGTGGTTGGTTGATTGATATGATAATTTGATCTTCAATGCTTTGAAAAAATTAAAACTTAGCATGAATTCCCCATACACTCACGAGCCCTTCTCCAGAACTGAACTCCAACGGCTGATCATTGTTGTCAACTCTTGTATCATAGAAGACCCTCCTTTCTTCATTAAGAAGCATGCCCTTGCAATGGACATGTAGTAGACTGTCATGAAGAGGGCAATCCATCGGAAACTCACCTAATTGTTTCAAACAATTAAGAAAAGCATCATGATATCATTCATAAAAATCATAACAAATGTAAATATTACAGCCATGTATTAAGATCGTAGAAGAGTATTATTAGAAAATGAAACATAGACAGAACAGGGAAAGAAGCTCAAATGAAAGCAGTAACTGGAACCTAAACTAAGTGAAAATAGAAAAATCATATAAACCCTTTAGTGCTACTTATCAAAAAAAAAAAGTTACCAACAAATACCAATCCTAATGGGAAAAGAAAAATTCTGAACCCAACCTTTCCCATCATGAATTCAGCGTTTTATAAGGCGCCCATCTCCAAGCATATCCCCCACCTGTCAATGCATAAATCAAATCACATTTTCCATTACAAATCCAGCTAGGTGCTTTTGTCTGATATCTATAGGGGTGAACTAAATAAATACTGGATCAAACTACATGACATGTGATACAGATATAGAACAGTAAAATATAAATAAAACATCATAAATTAATTCTTCAGATTGAAAGAAAGAACCTAAGAATTTGTTTGGTAATGTTTTCCAAAAAAGAAAAAAACACTGATCTCAGAAATCTGTTTTTTGGAATAAAAGCAAAGAACAGTTTTCTAATGTTTTTAAGCCAAAATACCAATGGATGATAAAATCTGAAAAACAGTGTTCTGAGAACCAGAAACAAAGAACATGTTTGGAATAATTGTAATCATTACGTTCAATTCTCCTAATGGTGGACTTCTCCCAATGGTGGACTGCACAAAAACTGATATAATTGAAAGGGAGAATTATTAAACTAGAATTTAGAGAATCAATCTACTAACTGAACCAATTCAACATATCGTTACACCTTTGCTTCATTAGCAATCTTCTGGTAACAAACCAATTCAAGAATAACGGGAACCATTTAAAAAAAGGAATACAAGATAATGTAATTCAGCAATAGATTTATCAAAGTACATCAATGAAAAATAACGGAGTAATGCAACGTCACAATGAACACGATTCATATATATATGTACCTCTTCTCATCCTCAGTAGGTGATTTCTTGTTCTGTGGTGCAACTTCCTGTTCTGCATCTTAGTCTACAGCCATAGCCACAAATCACCGTGACTGTAAAATTGAGGACAGTGTAGTATCAAGGACCTAGATTTTGATTACAAGAGGAACACAGTGAATTGAGCTCAAAGTCCAAGATAGTTATATAACTAAGTTCAATATTGAATAAACATATAGCAAATTAATAGATCAGAAACAACACGAAACCCTAAGTGTTTCACTTGCATAGAAAGCTAAACGAAAGCCTTTTTACACCATGTTAAATTTTCCTCACTGTGACTGAGCAACAATTTTCATTTAGCATAGCATAGCATTATTCAAATGATTGGTGATTTCGTTCATTTGCCTCAGTTTTCTCGGTAACCAAACAGAAGGGATAATTCTACAGAGAAAGAATTCGAATCGGAGAAGAACTGAAATGAGTATTACCTGAAATTCAGAAAGTTGAATGAGACAAATCGGGACCCGATTGACGCAAAGTAGTTGATTTTGTAAAACAAATACTATCAATTAGCTTCAGTTTCTAACTAACCTTATAATAAAAAGCGCGAAGAGCCTTAGGAATAGTGTTTTTGGTAAAACGCTCCGTTTCATATTCAAATTTTACTTTCATTTGTGCTGAAACAAAACTCACCCACTCACGCACGGAAGATGCGAGAGAGAAACAGAGAGATATGCGACAGCAAAGAGGAATCGGTTAAAGGAAGATATTACTTTCGTTTGGGATTTGTTTCTTTAACTTCTATTTTTAATTAATTGCATTCAAGAAGTATTATATTTATTTTGAAGGTTTTATATTTGGAGCATACCTTTCTTTTCCTTTTTTTTTTATTTTTTATTTTAAGAGTTTTGATTTGATAACAAAAGTCTTTATTAGTTAAACTCACTTAAAACTAAGTGTACTATTGGTAGAGAAGTGTGAGGAATGTTGTTTGTAATTTTTTAAAATATTTATAGATAAAAAGTGTATAAAAATACAGATAATGTTGTTAAAAAATTAAAAATGTACGTTTAAACCACTCTACCAAACTGCCTAAATATCTGATAACTTAAATCTCTGATAAAAGTTGACTCGTACTTCTTGTGCGTGTGTCCAACAAGTGCTTTTGCTTCTTACCTTATTGAATCGTAGCTGTTGCCACCAAAACCCTCGATTTGCTGCACAGAGGCTGTTTGAGAGCCCCCAATTTTGCAACCTCACGCAATTGCAATCCATATGTTTGAATTGATTGGGTTGAAATAATGGAGGGACCGGAACTAAGATCGATAACTGAAAAATGAGAACCAAATCCAGATGAAAAATAATACAGAGCCATATAGGTCGAGTGTCCAAGACATCCAATAAGATTGTAAAACTGCATAACCATAATATAAACAATATAAAAAATAAGATAAATAAATAAAGAGTTTTTTAAGTGTTAGACGTAATAAAAATTTGACATGCATTAACGATATTCCCAATTAACCACATTAGCTTTTTTTATGTACTAGGTAACGGTAAAGATTATTTTGATACAAACAAAAGGATTATGAAGTAAATTAACACATTTGAAATGTTACGAAGTATTTTGGTATATAGGACAAACATTATAAAAACTTCAACTCCTATTAAATTTCTTTAGACAATTTTGATTTTTGAATTTAAATTAGACTATTATTTTGATTTTAAAAAAATGTTTAAAAATGGATTTTCACTTAAAAGTAAATTGTGTTAAAAATTTAAGGTACCTATAATAAGTTATATGAAGAAATTATGTCGTACAACTTTACTACTTACATTGAGTCATACAGACATGCAAGCACAATGTGTAGGACCCAATTTTTATTATTAAACAAAATTAGGGTTAACTATTAAAATAATATAAAACAAATAATGAACTAAAGTTTTTTTTTTTTTTTTTTTGAAACATAGCTAATCAAGTTTCACTTAGAACAACTAAATCAAATTTAATGTATTTATAATGGACTACATAACGTAAGGAGAAAAAACAAGTTTATAAAAGAGGGAGAGAGCATTTACTTTGCCTAACTATAACGTGTAGGGTCCATTTGATATGATATAATTCTATCAGCTATAATTAGAATTGAGCTAATCCAATACTAATTATATTGTGACCGCATTTGTGATAATAACTAATTACTATTGTATTTGCTCAATATACACGGCAAGATACGGTTTTGTCACCTCTCCAATTATCTTCCCATTAGGTAGGATTTTATTGGCTCCATCATGCAAGGGCGGATTTAGGATTTCAAGCTAGGGGGACCGAAGTATAAGAAGGAAAAAAATCCAAATAAGTATCCATATAGTACTAACAAACTATCAACCAAGATCAATACACAAAATCATTGTTTCTTAAGAGCATCAACTGTTGCAAAAAATATATATATATATATATATATATATATTTTTCACAAATCAAAACTTACTTTTGCTACTTTATAGCATTTGAAATGTTTCATACAGTAATGTTTTTGGTATTTGGTGTTCTAAATATTAAATATCTACCATTTAGAACACCTAATGCTAGTACTCTAATACTGGGTTGTCTGAAATTTTTTATTTTTTATTTTAAGATTTTGTTTTTGTTAAGTTTTTGAGTTGGGGTAGTTGCTAGTTGAGTTAGGCTAATTAAAAGAGAGGGAGTCTAAGTTTTTGGAAGAGGGAGACAACTCTAGAATATACATATATATACACACACACACACACATATATATAATCATTAAAAAAAATTCTTTTTTTTTCTTTAGGCAAGGGGGGCCCAAAAACTTTTTCCTCTTTTCTCAGGCCCCCCCGGTGGGTCCATCCCTACCACCACGTCAAGGTAACACTCTACCGTTGAGTTATATCCCTTCTCCATCTCTTCTCCCTCCCCCCCCCCCCCCTCTCAAATTATAAGAGAAATTGTGTGGAATAAAGAGAAATTATACGAAATTATAAGAGAAATTTTTATCAATCTCACAAAATAAATACATCCCATTGCACTGGGCATTCGTAGTGACTGTAATAGTATAAAAAGAAGTGTTTTGAATCATTTCCATTTGGCTTTGCTTGTTCTAATTGTTGAAGATAGAAGTGTTTTGGAGTTAGTTGAATTATTTCCAACTGAAACAGGGGTGTTTAAGATGAGCTCAATATGCACCGTTTCATTGAGTGTATTAAACAAGAGTCCATATACACCATTTCATTAATGCTTACACCAATACGCGTCATTTTGATTTTATGGTAAGAGTGCTGCTAAAGGTCTTCATACGGTGTCGTATAGCCTTGTTCAAAAGGTAGTTGCAGTTTGGCGCCAATGACAGTTATGCTCCAGTTGTGATTCTTGAAATCACGAAATTAGATCCATATAAGTTGGGTTGTTGATTATTTTGGTTCAAGCTTGATTTGTACACTATATATAGAGAGCAAAAGCTTAGATGTAAATTAAGCAAGAATTTAGTCTTTGATTCAAGAAATTTTCTCTCAAAATTTTCTCTCTTTTTCTCGCTCTTTCTTTCTCAACACACACACTGTTCTTCTCTCAATTCTATTGATCTCAAGTTATCAATCCTGCTTCAACTAAGAAATTCAGACTATAAGAATTTCTTCATGGTATTAGAGCATAAAATCTGTCATGATAACAAATGTTGGTGTTATTTTGATGGAAAACTCCTTTCCATTCAGGCTTTGGCCAAGGGAAAAGTGCTTTACCAGGGCAAGAGTGAAGGGGGAGTCTATCCCATCTATCCTCATAGAGCATCTCATCTTTCTTTGTCTTCTAAGGTTTGCAACAATGTTGCTAGGCTTGCTCGTTTCAATAAAAGCCTTTGGCACATGAGGCTTGGTCATCCTTATGATCAAGTTCTCAAGGTTTTAATTCCTAATGTCAAATATGTACTAATTAAGTGTACTTCTATTGATTCTTCTTTTACACACTGTTTGTATGGAAAAATGCATAATCTGCCCTTTTCCTAAATCTCAGTTTACTACATTCCATCCTTTTGAGCTTGTCCATTATGATGTGTGGGGTCCTGCACCTATTCCTTCCATAAATGGTTTTAGATATTATGTTTTGTTTGTTGATCACTATATTAGATTCACCTGGTTTTACTTGTTTAAATCAAAATCCAAAATCTTTACAAATTTTGTCCATTTTAATGCTATGATTGACAATCAATTCTCAGCCAAAATCAAGACTTTCAGGTCTGATGGAGGTGGTGAGTATACCTCAAATGCCTTTAAACAATATATGTTATAGCATAGTATAATCCATCAAACTTTCTGCCCTTACACTCCTCAACAAAATGGTCTTGTTGAGAGAAAGCATAGGCACCTTATTGAAACCACACTAACCCTTCTGTCTCAGGCTTCTATGCCCTTAACCTACTAGTCATATGCTATGCAAATAGCCCTTACTTTAATCAAATTGCTTCCACCTCATGTGCTTGGTCTTCAATCTCCTTAGTACGAACTATACTCTTCACCACCTGATCTTTCACAATTAAAGGTATCTAACTGTGCTTGTTAGCCTCATCTCAGACCATACACTACTCATAAACTTGAACCTAGAACTAAAGAATGCATTTTCCTAGGATATCCTTCTGCTTATAAAGGGTATCTTTGCTTTGATCTACAAACAAAACATCTTACATCTCTAGACATGTCCTTTTCAATGAGTCAAAATTCCTTTTTTCACTCCTCACTTCTCACTCATTTTGTTCATACTTCAACTCCTTCTACTGCTCTCACTGATCCTCTTTGGCTCTCAAATCAACTATATCTACACTCTACAAATCGACCTTCCTTACTAGGTGCTTATACACCATCCTCACCTACTCCTAGGTCTATACCTTCCTCTTCCAATCAGTCCTTACAAGTTTATTTGGATAGTCACCTCCTTTTTGCTCTATCTTCACCTCCAATTGTTTCCAACCCTTCTGCTGTACCTAATCCAAATGCTTCATCTGTCCTTCCTCCTACTGCCACTTTGTCTTACCTTCTTTCTACTTAACCCTCATCTTCCTTAACCATTCTTCCTTCTAATCCTACTTCAAACCATCATCCTATGCAAACTAGATCCAAGAGTGGAATCACCAAGCCCAACTGCAAACTTTGTTATAAAGCAGTCAATACAAAACCTCCATCCTATAAAATAACATCTCAATACCCCAAATGGTGTGAGGCAATGGATGCAAAGTTTCAGACTCTACAAAGATAAAAGACTTGGTCCTTAGTTCCTACCCCACCTAATGTGAATCTGGTTGGATGAAAGTGGGTCTTCAAACTCAAGCTCAATAGTGATGGTACTATATCAAGGTATAAGGTGAGATTGGTGGCAAAGGGCTTTCATCAGAAAGTAGGTATTGATTACCATGAGACTTTCAATCCAGTTATTAGGCCTACAACTATGAGGCTTATTCTAGCTATAGCTATGAGTTGTAAATGGTCATTGAGGCAACTTAATGTGTCAAATGCATTCCTACATGGATACCTCAAGGAAGAGGTCTATATGCAGCAACCACCTGGTTATGTGGATTCTGTTTATCCAAACTATGTTTGCAAGTTACATAAATCTCTCTATGGCCTTAAGTAGGCACCTTGAGCCTGGTTTGAGAGGTTCACCTTTCACTTACTTCATATGGGATTCATTGCCTCAGTTGCTGATAGTTCTTTGTTCATCTACCAATCAGATGAAACCATAATCTACCTTCTATTGTATGTGGACGACATTATTGTGACTGGCAATAGTGCAGTCCAAATTTCTTATCTCATTATAGCTCTAAGTCAAGTTTTTGAGCTTAAAGATTTGAGGCCATTAAGCTATTTCTTGGGGATTCAAATTGCTCATTCTAAGTTTGGGATTACTTTTACTCAATCTAAGTATGCTTTAGAAATTTTGCATAGATTTCATATGGAGAATTCTAAGCCCACTAAGACCCCTTGCTATCCTTCTACTAGATTGGTGCCTCATTCTGGTATTGCTCTTTCTGATCCCACTGAGTATAGGAGCATGGTTGGTGCTCTCCAATACTTGACATTCACTCGTCTTGGCCTTGCTTTCAGTGTCCACCAACTCTGCCAATTCATGAGCAAGCCTACATCTACTCATTTGGAAGTTGCCAAGCGTGTTTTAAGATATGTGAGGGGCACCTTGAATCATGGTATTGATTTCTCTTCAGAACCATTGACCCTCACTGCTTTTTTAGATGGAGATTGGGCAAGTGACCCAACTGACCTCCACCACTGGTTTGCTTGTTTTCCTTGGCTTCAATCCAATTTCATGGTCAGCTAAGAAGCAAAACACTGTCTCAAGGTCTTCTACAGAGGCTAAGTATCGTGCATTGGCTACCACTGCGGCAGAGCTATCTTGGCTTCGTATCTTGTTCAAGGAGCTCAGGATTTTCCTCTCATATTCCAGTAATTTGGTGTGACAATGCATCTGTCATTACTCTCTCTGCCAACCATGTTTTTCACTCAAGGACGAAGCATTTGGAGGTTAATTATCATTACATTTGTGAGAAAGTTTTTCGTAAGGATTTATGTGTTGATTTTGTTTCTGGCAAAGACAATTTGGCTAATGTCTTTACCAAACCTTTGGCTGCTCCTCACTTTCTTCTTCTTCGTCACAAACTCTTGGTGGATTCCTCCCCCTCTCATTTGAGGGGGGGATGTTGAAGATAGAAGTGTTTCTGGAGTTAGTTAATTTATGTCTAGCTAAAACAAGGGCATTCAAGATGAGCTCAATACGCACCATTTCATTAAGTGTATTAAACAAGAGTCCATATGCACCGTATCATTAATGCTTACACCAATATGAGTCGTATGGTAAGAGTGCTATTGAAGGTCTTCATACGGTGTCGTATAGCCTTTTTCAAATGGTAGTTGCAGTTTGACGCGAATGACTGTTATGCTCCAACTATGATTCTTGAAATCACGAAATCAGATCTGTATAATTTGGGTTGTTGATTTTTCTGGTTTAGGCTTGATTTGTACACTAGGGGCGTTCAAGATGAGCTCAATATGCACCGTTTCATTGAGTGTATTAAACAAGAGTCCATACGCACTGTGTCATTAATGCTTACACCAATACGCGTCATTTTAATTTAATGGTAAGAGTGTTGTTGAAGGTCTTCATACGGTGTCATATAGCCTTTTTCAAATGGTAGTTGCAGTTTGGCGCCAATGACTGTTATGCTCCAACTGTGATTCTTGAAATCACAAAATCAGATCTGTATAATTTGGGTTGTTGATTATTCTGGTTTAGGCTTGATTTGTACACTATATTTAGAGAGCTAAAGCTCAGATGTAAATTAAGCAAGAATTCAGTCTTTGATTCAAAAAAATTTCTCTCTTTTTCTCGCTTTTTTTTTCTCATACACACTGTTCTTCTCTCAATTTTATAGATCTCAGGTTATCAATCTTGCTTCAACTAAGAAATTCACACTATAAGAATTTCTTCACTAATATATATTACATAATTTCACAAATCTCATATAGTTTACTAGAAGTTTTATAATTTTATGTGGAATGATTTTTTTTTTTTTTTTTTTGCATTTAGATAGATTTTAACCACCATTTATCTAAATTTCACATGATATTTTTTTTCTTGAAAGTGTGAATTGAAATGATTTAGAAAGTTAATGGATTAAATTATTATTTTAAAACAAATTTAAGTTTTGCTTTGACATTAGTGAATTATGTAATTTACAAATACTTTTAATAAAGGGTAACCATTTGAGCATGACGTAAAGAGAGTTTAACAACTTAAAATAGATAGAAATTAACCATTAGACACAATTACGACTTATAGGATCTCTTTTGACACATAATAATAATAATAACAATAATAATAATAATAATAATAATTAATTTTCTCTTAATAAATGTGAGAGTAATTTTGTTTTATAATTAGATATATGTAATTTTGTTTTTCCTATATATATGTGTGTGTGTGTGTGTGTGTTTTTCAAAACAAAAAAAAAAAAAAAAGGTTACAATAATGAGAATGGAGAGATTTGATACTTAATTCCCTTTCTTTCTTTGTTTTTGCCAAACATGAATATCCAAGACCTTTTCAAATATCTGACTATTCATTTGAGTATATGTAGTCTCCGCATCTCATGTACACGAGGTTATTACAAAGAAAAATCTTGTAAGTAGAGCCCCAAGATGCTAACAAAATATTTCAAATTCAAGATCTCATGAATATCATAAGCCCTTAAAAATCATTTAATCAACTTCTCGAGATCAATACTTAACTCTCTTTACAAAGAAAAACCTTTAATACCATTAAACTACAAGTTACAAACCTCTTGACATGGGAGGATAATAATATGGTAAAGAAAACCGGACTCTGATATAGTGCTGCCTTGCCGAAGGCATTCTAGCTACTAAATCTGCCAACATCAACAACCTCACTATCAATAGAATCACCAATTAATCCACGGTGTATATTAGTCCAAGAAATAGGCGTGGAAGTGGGTTGGTGGTTGGTTGGTTAATTTGTTGGTTTGTTGAGCAACCGTTGAAATAGGAACCCCTCATATCCGGAGAGAAAGGAGCCCCTTACATAGTTACACCGTGTGGACCCATAGATTAAAACTGATTTTGTTTTTTAATTTTTTTTCAATCATTCTAATTACATAATGAATTCTACAACATATATGCATGGAAAGTCATAATTGAATTTTTTTTTTTTAATAAAAAACATTGTAACTTTATTAAGAAAAAAATAAAAACAATACGTCTAATAATGATGAAATTTTTCTGTGTCCAAACTATAAAATCAACATAATTTCTAACATATTGAGCTAAGATGTGTAGGTGGCATTAATTAATTTAATTAATATAAAAATAATATGCAAGTGATATAGTTCTAATGTCCTATCCTATGTAAAAATAATGTTGCGTTTATTAATCATAGTTTATCAGTTGTCACCACTAACGGATATCGTTATTATTATTTTTTTTTTTGTTTTTGATGGTAATCAGAAAGAAAAAAAAGTTAAAAACAGATGAGTCATTGCCAATGACATAAAATTGGCGCCGATTGAGGAAAGTAGTCAAGCTACAGGACCAAATCGGCAAATGGAGTTGTTTCATGTATGATTGATTGATGTCACATGCATGGATGCAGGATATGTTATGCCCACCGTATTAGCAAATAGCATTAGTTAGTACCCTGTCAATGGGTAGCATCATTGTCACCATGATTTGACTGATAAAGATTTTGTGCATGGCACCTCAGACTATTATTTATTGATAATATTTTTAAAAAAAGTTTAAGTATTATGGACGCGATGACTGGTGATAGACTGATAGCTAGTTGACATAGTACAAAGTGATTCAGCCTAATTAGTAATAGTATTTTTATTAATGAGTGTTCTTAAAATAATTATTAATAAATTATTTTAAAAAAATTTAAACTCTATTTTTTGAGAAAGATAAAAATTTGTTAAAAAATTAATTTTTTTTTAAATCTAAAAATATTTTCTAAACTAAAAATCTTTGAAGCATCAACTACCTTGTACCCTTTTTAAAAAAAAAAAAAAAAAAAAAAAGAGAAGTTCGGTAATTTTGTACACTACTTTAATAAAGTTGGTCGCCTCTTCTATTTACTTTCAAGCAAACTTCAAGACTCGGAGGGATTTGAGATTTGGTTTAATAATTAGGTCTATTATAAGCAGTATGTAATAAAAAATTAATGGTTAAGAGTAGAAATTGTAAAAGTCACTTTTAATCTTAGGAGTAGATTTCAAAAAAGAAAAATCTCAACTTAGGAATAAAAAATTAAAAAAAATTAACCTTCAGCTTTTATCATTTCACTTTTACATTTTACTTTTTAACCTGTCTTTCACATCCTAAAGGTTAGTTAATTACACAAGGCAATAGCAAATAGCACCAAGTCTCATTCCAACTTGAAGCTCCATTTCTTCTCTTTATAAATGTGCAATAGCATATTGCATCAAATCTCAATGCAACTTGGGGGTCCATTTCTCCTCTCATAGATCAATTGTGGCATCTGTGGCAAATCCCAAACTCTGTTTGGGCTCAAATGCTTAAAATCGGTTATTATCCTAAAAATTCGTTTTACATGTCCGCGTGAGACTTGTTGGCTGTAACTCTCCTTCTTGGAGACTATTCTGTTGGGAAGAAATTTGCTAATTTGCTTCTTGATGGCTCCAATGGCAAGTAATAAATGGTTGTGTGATGTCTCAAATTGTTTAGATATTGAATTAAATTAGTTGAATGGGTGTGTAACTATTTGTTGAGTCCAGCATCAAATATGTGTATTTGATGCATTTGTGCTTTTAAACAATTACAATGATCATCAATTGAGACTAGCTAGACTAATTGAACAAAATCTTATTAAAGTTCAATAACATTTTATTAAAAGTAATTCAATTCAATAACAAATAAAAACCTCATTGACTATGTCTCAAAAATTATAGTGGTAGTTTCAAATTAATTGACCGGTAATTTGTAATGCATGGGGTCCAAAGCATACTCAAAGCCTGATCCAAGTTCAAATGACATAGAAAATTTCTGAAGAACCTAATTGAATCAAATAAATTAATAATATTTCAATAAGGAATATATTGTAGTTTTATTTTTTAAATCGATTTAGCTAAAATAATTATATAAAAATTTATAAGCAAAGATAAACGAATATTTAATGTTGGAGTATTTTTAGAAAAAAGTATTATTTTTTATTCTAAATAATTTTTTTTTTATCTGAGGATTTTATTCTAAATATTGAATATATGATCAACAAGTATTCATTGCCAATTTTATGCTATCCTCCCCCTCAAAAAAAAAAAATTATGCTATATATATGTTGAATAATGTCAGTTAGTAATACTCACATTAGTTTATAATGTTATTTTTATTAGAAGAAATATGTCATTTTCATTAAACCAAGGAGGCCACATCGGCCTAAATTACATGATAAATATCTAGTGGAATATTTTCCATCCAGACAAGCAAATTGGGCAATGAAATTTCCCTTCTAGCAAAGGAATGAGCTACAGCATTCCCTTGACGGTGTACATGAGAGAAATTAATGCATCAAAAATGAGAAACTAAAAACTTCACATCTTGAATTAAGTGTACATGTAAAGCTAAGGACAAATCACAATTTATAACGTTGCAAATAATAATCTCTGAAGAGTCACCCTCAACCATCACATATTGAAGACCCAGTTCTAATCAAGCCCTCTAAATTACAGACCACTATACCTATCCCCGCTCTGTTCTCCTAGGAAAAATTGGTCCATTAATTTTTTTAAGAACCAGAAGTTTTTACTAACACCCAAAAAAAAAACACAGCAACTATACAGTAGGAATTTGAGCCTCAGCTTCAATCGCTGACACAAAACAAAGAGATTCCAAACCCACATCAAAAGAACCAAAAGAGTTGTTCAACAAAGACCACTTAGCTAAAAGACATGTCTAGCAAAATTTGCTTCTCTGCCGACTAATGTAAATTAATTGCCCCCATTAATTTACATTATTCGTTTCTTTTTTCTTTTTTTGGATAGGAACATTATTCGTTGTTGAAAAAACTTTTTTTTTTTTTTTGATACAAAAAACGTATCTTACATATTGATAGGGCTGAAAACGAGCTGAATTTTGTCGAGTAGTACATGTTCAGCTAAGAAAAATCAAAATCTCGAGTTTGGATTGAGCTTGTGATAAGTCTAAAAATAGTATTTGAGCTTGAGCTCGTGGGAAAGCCAAAAACCTTAAACTTGGCTTGGCTTGGCTTGATTAATTAGTCAAACCCAAACTCAAGTTTAATATCAAGCTCAAACTCAAGCTCAGGTCAAGTTTTTGAGCTTGAGATCTAAAAAAATTACATTATTAAAAGCTTAAATTTCTAAAATTAAGAAAAAAGAAAACAAAAATTGCACACTCATTTTATTATGCATCTAGTCTTACTTATGATTAGCTATTATTCAAATTAATAATTTACATAATTAAATTCATTCATTCATCATTGCTTGTCTACAGCTTCAGCAATTGTTCAAAATTCAATTTTTATATTCACGTTAGACGGCGAATGACTAGAAAAATACATGTTTGTAACTATTATGAATGAAAAAATACTAACATGTTTCATAACTTTACTTTAGATGATTAATAGGGAAAGATCATATGTGGCCTACTTAATTAATTATTTATTTTTAAATGTAACTATAGTCTAAAGTAGTTCTTGATCAGTTTAAAGGGAAGGAAAAAATTAAGGGAATATAGGTAGTGGTCTCATGTTGGCCATGTCATTATTAAGATATGTGTAATATGTATATTTAGCTAACACATATAAACTTATAAATGAATCTATACTTGAATTGTTGTGTATCAAGCCTAATAGCTCACGAGCTTGTTCGTGAACAAATTTTTTTGCTTGGGCTCGGCTTGTTTATTAAACGAGCTTAAAACTAAGGCTTAAGCTTGCCTTATTTATAAACAAACAAACATGAACAAGTTTTTTATTGAGCCAAGTCCAAGTTGTTCATGATCGGCTTAGTTCATGGGAAAGAGAGAGAGAATCGAATAAACAAATTAGCTCATCGGATGTAGAGTCTTTTTTTGGTATTTGGGGTGCTAAAATAACTTTTTAGCACACCCAATCTGGATAATTTTAGTATAACTTTTCCCACCATTCCTTAAAACCTACAATGACTTTTGAGTGAAAATTTGTGGTATACCTTTGTATGAAAACCTCATTTTCTCCCCCTAGTGTGTAGGGGTGTCCAACCAGACTCGGTACCTAACTAACTTGACCAACTTGACCGACCTGGCCTAAAAACCGGCCGACCTGACACCGATGACGGTTGGCGGTGGGTCTCTGTCCCCAAAACCCGATACCGACGGGTCAGATGACGGGTTTGAGCATAAAAAACTAATTTTCAACCGATCTGGCCGTATTTACACCAGAAAAGTAGTTGTTCTTCACCGATGGGTGTGTTTTGCAGGTCGTTTTAGTCCGATTAGTCGAGATCTAACCTTATCTCTTCGAGATCAGGCTAGATCTCGGCAAATTCGGCCCAATCTCGAACAAATTCGGTGGATTTTGGCAAAATCTGGCATATTTTGAAAATTCCAACTTCGACTGGTATCCGAGGAGGTCCAACCACCTGAACTGACTCCTTTCACCGGTGGACAGCGAGTCCAAAAATTAGAAACCTGAACTGATCAGGTCGGTTTCAAGTTGGGCCCAAACCGGATCCGAACCGACTCGTGGATAGTTTTAGTATAACTTTTCCCACCATTCCTTAAAACCAACAATGACTTTTGAGTGAAAATTTGCAGTATACCTTTGTATAAAAACCTCATTTTCTCCCCCTAGTGTGTAGGGGTGTCAAACTAGACTCGGTACCCAACTAACCCGACCAACTCGACCGACCTGGCCTGAAAATCGGTCGACCTACCGCCGGTGACGGTCGGCGGTGGGTCTCTGTCCCCAAAACCCGATACCGACGGGTCAGATGACGGGTTTAAGCATAAAAAATTGATTTTCAACCGATCTGACCGTATTTACACCGGAAAAAGTACTTGTTCTTCACTGATGGGTGTGTTTCGCCGATCGTTTTAGTTCGATTTGTAGAGATTTGACCTTATCTCTTCGAGATTCAGCTAGATCTCTGCAAATTCGGCCCAATCTCGGCCAAATTCAGTGGATTTTGGCAAAATCTGGCATAGTTTTGAAAATTCCAACTTCGACTGGTATCCGAGGAGGTCCAACCACCTGAACTGACTCCTTTCACCGGTCGACAGCGAATCCAGAAATTAGAAACCTGAACTGATCAGGTCAGTTTCGAGCTAGGCACAAATCGGATCCGAACCAACTCGTGGACAGGCCTACTAGTGTGTTTGTGTGTGTGTGTGTGTGTATTCTTTTAAGGGTAATTTTATAATGTACAATACTTAAGAAAGTGTTATGTGTAGTATAACTTGTCACATCCTCCTTTAAAAGCTACCATGAGTTTTGAATAGAGTTTTTTGTGTGTTTTTGTGTCAAAGTCTCATTCTCTCTCCCTTTGTGTGTATGTGTTTATTTCTCAAAAAAATAAAAATCCACAAATCTCACCTCAAATCAATTATACCGCCCCCAATTGCACTAATCTATAAAAAATGATACTATTAACTTAAAAATTGATTAATTAACTAAAATCTTTGAAATGATCATCACTAGCAGTTCCTTCAATACAATTAAAATTAAACGTGATTCTTAAGAAGTCCTAAAATATAATGAAGCCCAAACATGGATTGAGGATCCTAGAACTTGATCTAAAGTGTGATCATGACAGTCCCCATTACAGTGTTACCAATAGTCCAATACCAGCTTTACCATCAGGACAAATCTTTTTGTACTCTACAGAGCTCGCTCCCAATATCAATATGGAGGTCACGTCTAGGAAAACTATAGGCATGTAATAATCAAAATCTCTCTCCTTTTCAAAAAATAAGGTTAATTAGCTTTGGTTTTCCTCTCTTAAATTTTATTTGAGTCAGAAATAACTAACGAGCTTAAAAGTTACTAAGTTATTTGTACCTGTCTAATTTGTTAAAAATTCATAACCTACCTTAAAAATTTCTGATTAAAATTGTGTTGTTGTTGTTGACCTTGCACCTGAGATATTTGTATTACTAATAAGTATAACCCAAGCAAAATTATCAAACTTCCCTATTTTAGTTTTTATTAAAAAAATTATTTTTCTTAATTGAATCTGGGTATTATTATTTTTATAAAAATAATTGATTTTATTTTAGGAAAATAATTTTTATATTTAAATTTGAAACTGATGCTTAACCAAAAAAAAATTGGAAGTGATGTGACTGAACTTCAACTACTGCTAATAAAGATCAACTCTGGACATGAATTCCCACTCAAAAGATATCCTACTAGGTATGCGGCTACTACGTACGAAACACGTGAAGTAATCGTACCTTTGTTTTCTGTCCTGATATTGATGACAGATAAGAAAATTAGTATATGAATGCAAAACATTAGTTGTGGGGTTTATCAAAAAAAAAAAAAAAAAAAAAATATATATATATATATATATATATATATAGTTGTGGCCTAAATTAGAACCAAAAAAAAATAAAAATTTAAGAATGGTGATTATTAGAGCACCAGCATTGAATGGGCTAAACCCATTCTCTATGCCAAATTATAAAATACAATAGCATTGAGGCCCAAAACCCTTCTCCATTAAAAGTTGTACAATGCCAGAATTGTAAAAAAATATGCAATTGAGCTACAGTGCAATTCTACATTTAGAATTGCACTGTAGCTCTATGGTATAAAAAAAAACTATTTTTTATTCAACTCTCTCCAATCATTTCTGCTCTCTCTACTCTTTTTCTTCCTATCTTTCTCCCTTTCTTTCTACTTTCTCTTCTTCATGGTCTCTCTTCTTCAACGGCATGGAGGCAACGTGGAGGCTCGATCAACTGCTGTGGTGGAGGCGTGGAGGTCGTGGGGTTGTTGATGGGTTTCCGGCGTTTGGGTCGGATTTAGGCCGGCGTTTGGGTCGGATTTAGGCCGGCGTTTGGGGGATTTGTTCCGATGGGTTTGTTGGGTTTGATGATGGATTTTGGTTTTTGATTTTGATTTTTGATTTTTGATTTTGATTTGGCTGGATGGGTTTGTTCATGGGTTTTGATCGGCGTGGGTGGTTGTGATCGGCGTTGTGGTGGTTGTGATCGGCGTGGGTTTTGATGAGATCGGCGTGGTGGAGATCGGCGTAGGTGGGTGGTTTCGACGAGATCGGCGTGGTGGAGATCGGCGTAGGTGGGTGGTTTCGACGAGATCGGCGTGGGTTTTTTTTTTTTCTGGGTGGTGGATTTTGATTTGGCTGGATGGGTTTTTGATTTGGCTGGATGGGTTTTTGATTTGGCTGGATCGGTTTTTTTTTCTGGGTTTGCTGGTATATGTGATCGAGGTGGGTGAGAAATAAACTAACAGAAGATTTGGGAAGGAAGAAAAAATTGAGAAAAAAGAAAAAAAGAAAAAAAATATTTTATTGTAAAAATATATTATTTTAATAAGTAGAATAGAAAAATAGAAGTTTTGATGTTGAGGGTATTGAAAAATGGTATTGTATAATTGATAAAGTGATTTTTTGATGGTAAAATAAGATAGAATTGAGAAAAATGAATGTGGATGCTCTTAGTTGTTACACACAACCTATGTTCCGCACTCTATCACCCAGTTTTTAAACTGAAATTTTCAGCTAAAGTCACTTTTTCAGTTTTGTAACAGTGTGTCCAGGGTGTGTAATAGTTTTTAAATAAAGATAAAAAAAGAAATGCTACATTCATATAAATTTAAATTTTATGGATTGTAATTCAAATTAATAAAGAGCTTTTGAATTCAAAATTTCATGAAAATTATAAGGCATGTACAAAAATAGATGGGGCCAAAGGAGCCGAGCCCCCTAGTCCCAAGAAATATATATATATATATGTATGTATGTATAGAGAGAGAGAGAGAGATTTTCTTTACAATTTTATATTTGGGTCCTTCCTATACAATTTTACATTGATTTCATTGTAATAGCATTTGCATCAATTGTAAAATAGTATGAGGCCCCAAACTTGTTCAATCAACCCCAAAATACACCATCAATCTATGTATTATTGTCCAAAAATACATTGTGCTACATTAACTATGTAAATTTACACATTTCTATAGCACAAATATATTTTTACAAATTTACATAATTACTATAGCGCAAATGTATTTTTGTACAATGATATATAGACTGATGTACGTGTATTTTGGAGTTGATTGGAAAATTTTCTAGAATTACTGTAGCTATGCAAATGAATGTTTTAGAAATTATTTAGATTGAGAGTGGTGGTTTTTGATTGAGGAAGAGAGAGATGATTTGAGATAATAATAATAAATTAATAAGGAAATAGTATTTGATGAATGTAGTGTAAAATAAATAATTTGATGTGGGGTATTTAGAAAAGTAATAATATAAATTAAAATAAAAATGTTATTATGCTAAAATAGACAAAAATATTTGCATGAACTGATATAGATAGTCTAATATAGTGAGAAACAATGATGTTTTGTGTCATTGTCTTTATTAATAGATGATTGCATTATAATGTATTACGAAAAAATGATTGCATTAGTAGATGATTGCTTTTTTATAATTTTATAATTTTTTTTTACTTATACTTCCGACCTCTAACTCAAAATCCTAGATCCGTCACCTTAAAAACCACTAAGGCTTTGTTTAAAAGTTCATAAGGGAATGAAATAGAATGAAATGATCATAAGATAATTGAAAGGAATGGAATGGAATAAAATGTATTTAAGTAGGGAAATGAATGGAAAAGAATTGAATGAAATGGAATTAAGTAATCTTGATTGAATGTTTTAAAATTAAGGAATGAAAATGAATGGAATGTAAGTAATTTTGTTTAGGAGTAACATGGAGGGAATGAAATGGAATCATTTTATGACAATATTACTATTAGACCCCTATTTAAAATAAAGGGTTGAATATATATGGGTATTTTTGGAGTTTTGGTAAAAAAAATCATTAAATCGAATTTCATTCTCTCTCATTCCTCCTAATTTCGGGGGAATGAAAATTTGAGATTTTAAGGGAATAGAGAGGAATGAGTGTTCTCTTTTATATATTCCATTCCTTTCCACTTAAACTCCTAAACAAAGAAATGAAAAGTCCATTTGCTCCATTAAAACTCCCAAACAAGAAAAGGGAAGAATATTCTAAAATTATTCTTTTCATTCATTTCCATTCCCTCATCTCAAATGAGTCCTAGGGCATATTTGGTAGACTGTAATAAATGTTGTAATGTAATAGTTATTCTTATAGTTTAGTTATTCTTTAGTTTTGTTATATTTTTATTACAGGAAATAATCATTCCTTATGAATAACTATTTTTCAAAATAAAGAATAATTATTCTTCTTTAAAATGTTGTATTAGCTATTCTTTAGTAAGTACAATAATTTCAAAACTTAATATATTTCCAAATAAACAAACTTTCCATATACATCTAACAATTATAAAAATAAAAAATCATAAAAATAACACATATCTCTCTTCAATTTAAAAATAACAATTTTTAAGGAGATATAATTGTATAAGTAAGAAATTTCTTAAAATAAATGTTAAGTTTCATTCTAATGTTATAACTCATAACCAAACTAATGAATAGGCTTAGTTATTACATTATAACACATTTTATTCTTAATAATAAAGATTACAACTCTTGTCATAATTCTTATTCAGTATACCAAAAGTATCCCTAAGCGAATAGCTTGAAATTAACGCGTTACTTCTCAAAAATTCAAAATTAATCGAGCGACAAGAAAATGAAAACAAATACATATACAAGGATGACGACGAATCACGATTAGAGCCAAATGGATTTGGGCATGACCAAGACCAAGTCAGACCGAAACACACCCAGGAAACATGCATCGCACGTCCACCTCCACTAAGTACACATCAATTGACGTGCATAGTACAATCCCAACTGCCCAATTATACGCGTAGAGTTCACTAACCCAAACTCTTTTCTTGTGCGTGTTTTTCTTTAATAATCCTATAGTTTACTCAATTTAATAATCCTATTGCTTTGATAAAGGATGGGAGATTTGAATTTTTGTTTGTTAAGTGAACTTTAAAGTAAAGTAGTAGTTATTTTTGTACGATGCATGACTCAATTAAACACTATATGCAAATAAATCAAAAGTATAATAATAATGAGCGAATGACATAAGAAAAAAAAAAACACATTAATTTTTTTATTATTTAAAATAAAAATATATTTTAAACTAATCTAAGTGTATATGTATGTAAAACACTCTCATGAATACTTGATCCAATTCTTGCTCCTTAACCTCATAAGAATTTATACTTGAAGTGCGCGGTAATACGCAAGTATAATTTGTAGTGTCTAAGTTTTAATATATTAAAATGTTAAATTATAATATAATAATAAATATTAAATTTATTTTAAATTACTTGAAACTTACTGTAAGGATGTAATTTGGCACAAAGCCCAATAGGTTTGGACTAAGGCACAACAAGTCCGCAACAATGAATTTCTTAGAAAGTAAGTTTAATATTAAACATTCAGTGAGTCAAGTAAGAATTACTACAAGTTAGTTTAGTGCTAGAATGAACGAAAATAACAGGTTTAAAAGAAAAACACTCCTCGGTTAGGTCTGAGGATGGTATGTATTTGTATATATTTCTCAAATTTATACAAATATTAAAGTTCTTGGTTACGTAGAGCTTTTTCTTCTCTTCTTTTTCTGATCTCCCCTTATGTAAGGGAGTTCTTTTTCTTTTATACTCCTCCCCTCCTCTCATTTTAGCCTTCCACCTGTTGATTAAGTAACTCAACTTCTTGATACTTGTCCCATCAGAACCTTCTTGCAATCATTGGTAGGTAGTTGTGAGGTTAGAAGTCACTATTAAGCCATTACCTTCACATTAATACGGCCAGTTGTTTAGGTGCAGAGCATTCAATACAATGGTAACAGTTTTATTTCTAGATATTTCTCAATTCTTTGTTGACTCTCCTCTCTCTAAAGCTTATCCTCCTTCCGAGCATGGTTGTCTCATTCCTAGTACTTGTTGGATAATCAGACTTCAAGCTTCTATTATGTTTCCCAAGGAGGTTTGTCTCCTCGGACAATATCTCCTGCTTGGCTTAACCAGCTCTTGTTCTCCGACTGACGACCTACTTGCCTTTACTAATACTTGTTTGTCCTCAAGCTCATTAATGTCCTCAGGCGCGGCCCGCGGCCTACTGCCCAATACCCTTATCCGAGTTGTTGATCCCCACACTTATATTAGTAAAATTACTTATACTTAATTTAAAATTTCTTAGAATTTAGTAATTGAGTTTTATATAAAGTATTGATAATAGAATTTAATTTATTGTAAATTATCTTAATAATTAATTTTATTACTTAAAACTTTTGGAAATAAAATTTTAGTTGAGGTGGAATTTCAATTTTCGTGGAATTTAGGTAATAAAGTTATATGTAGAGATTAGTAAACTATTCAGAAAATACTTTAATCTATAGTAAACTTTCTTAATTGTTAAAAAGTGTAGGAACTTGTGCAAAAGGGAAATAACCACTTAGTATAATTACAACTTCTTCAAATTTTATTATATTGTATATGGTTTCCAAAATACAATTTACAAAAAAAAAGAAAAAGAAAAAGATGATTCTCAAAATTATTATACATTCTCATTTTCTTTAAATCCTCCTTTCCATTTCTTTCTCTTTTAATCCCTCTATTTGGAAACCATTGTTGATTCGTTACCGATGATGTCGTCCTATAGCCTCTCTGAGGGTTTTGTGATTCTTGGCAAAATTATTTGGAAACCATTGTTGATTTGTTATTGATGATGTCGTCCTATAGCCTTTCTGAGGGTTTTGTGATTCTTGGCAAAATTAATACGATTGATTGTGGCCTATGACAAAATCAGCGTTGAATGGTTCACCAACTTATGCTAATCAATTATCAATTGTGATGTTTGAATTTGAGGCCTTTCGATGGTGGGTTTACTTCACAAATTTTTATTGACGGATGGAATTTTGTAAATTTTGGCTCTTTGTAAATTATTAGATTTGTCCAATTCTCACTATAAGGATAACCAAGGTTTAAATCTCCCTACTCTTACTAAAAAAAGGATTGTTTTCCTCAATTTCCATAATTTTCTTTGCTCATCACAAACTCATTATTGGATGATAAAGATTCAGCTTGGAATGATGATTAGAATTTAAAGGAACAGGATTTTTTTTTTGGGTGTTGGTGGTAGTGGATGCAATTTGGGCATTATTTAACTAGAATTAAAAAAAAAAAAAATCCCATTATGTTTAAGCAAAATATTATTCAACTAAAATTGATTATTAAAAACTCAATACTCCAAATTTCAAAATTAATAAATGCGAGTTACCAAACACCTTAGTGGGTGGCATGTGTGGTTCAAGTTACAAAAAGTGGCATAGCCACGGACTTTTTTGGTTGCTCTTGCCCACTCCCAAGCCACTCTTGGCCGGCGACGAAGCGTGTTTGGCCAATAACCAAAAAAAGAAAAAAGAAAAAAAAAAAAGCATGCTGGCCATGCGCTGTTGAAAGCAACAGCTATTGCTGCTATTGTTGATCTCACCCATGACCTCTGATACAAAGTACAAACACGAGTCTCCTGATACAAATAATACTCCAATAAAATTCGCTATGAATAAAGAAACGATAGGAAAAAAAGATCGCAAAGAAGAAAAAATAAAGGTTGCGCAACGCGTAGGAACAGTCCACGTGTCGGTATATAGTCTTTAATAGCTCACCACTACGGCTTAATATCAATGATACTTCCCTCCTAAGCAAAGCCTCAGTTCTCACTCACGAGTCACACACCCACACCACTTGTTTTTTTGTCTCTTATAATTATTACTCTAGTTCACACTTTTTTTAACTCACCCACAGGGTATTTGGATTAATTTTTTTTTTCTTTTTTTACCTATCAAAATCACTTATTTAATTGGTAAAGTCTATGTTATTTTCAACTGACCCTAGTTTACTCTATTTTATACTTTTTCTTTTTCCTCAATTCAAATGAGTCATTAAAGATTTTTTTAACCACTATATACTAAATGTGATAGTCATTTCACAAGTACAAAGTATAAAATTTACACGACCAAATTTTAGTCTCTAAAAGGAAACATAGGTAAAAAAGAAGAAGATTTATTTGATAAAATTACAAGTCACTTAACAAATAATTGATTAATTACATAACAAAAAACGATTAATTACAAAATTAAAGAACTAAACTTAGAACAGAAGAAACTGAAAATCCAGCTGCCACACCTCGGGGAAAAGAAAAGGTCCTTGACCTTTTTTACTCACTTTTCTTCTAGAGTATATTAAAAAACAGTCACCACCGCTTAATTTTTAATCTTAGAACATACTATTTAGCATTTATTAGTCTACTCACTCCATCCTACTAATTAATCCTTGAAACAGTTAAACCACGACCGCACGTTGCTCAATAAAAATAAATAAAATCAATGCCTTACAATATTACAACAATGGTCAAAACTCAAAGAAACGAAATAGTGGCCGCCAGCTACAATCCAACCTCTCTGGCCAACACAGCATTATATATATGTATATATTTAGGTATTTCCCCCTGAACAAGTCCAGATTCTTTTTCTTTTCTTTTTTTACCAAGAAAGTCCAGATTCATTTTGCAACATGGAAGTATATCTGCGAAAAATTATATAGGTAGTTCCTAGCCATTAAGGGCTAGCTCGGTAGAGTGGGTCACACATATTTTGACTTTTTTTTTTTTACACTTTTTTACCTATATGTATTTTTAAAAAACTACCGCCCATATTACTCAAACTCCTTTACCATATTCTAAAAGAATATCTGATAAAATAGTTTGAATTATGTTATTTAAGTGTTTTTGATATACGTATAAATAAAAAAAATGTGTAATGTTTAAAATGAGAGTTAATGTCTTAAAACTCACACCATACCCTAAAAAAATGTTTAATAGAGTAGTTTGACTTATGTTATTTGAGTATTTTTTATATAACATAAAAAGTGTAACTTTTAAAATGTAAGTTAATGTGTTAAAACTCACATGCTAAACCAGCCTAATTTTCGTGGAAAATCCACAAGACGAGTATATAAATGTACATAACGATAGACAGCGAGGTAGAAAGTAAAATGGGCAAAAATAATAAATCCATTTATTATTACTCGACTGTATTTGTTAGGCTGACAGTGACAGGTAGGAATCAAGTTCGAGGGACAAACTGCATAATTTCAATTTGTAGTAGTAATTCACTAAAACAAAAACATGGACCCAACCCCTCCAATTGTTTCCCACAAGACCTTATTTCCCGAAATACTAAAAACAAAAAATAAATAAAATAAAGATAGAAACCATCCTCCACCATTGTCCTCGTTCCCTGAGCCCAACCAACCGAGCACAAGCTGTATCATCATTTCATTTCACTTTCCTTAAAGTAGACATTTATTACCATCTACACTAACCCAAAAAACCTTTGTTTCTTCTCTTCTTTCATTGTCACCATTTCTTTTTCTTTCTTCAAACTTGTTTTCTTTATACTACTAGTACTATGAGAACTATCCCTATAGCAAAAAAAAACACTAAAATCTTTCAAATCTTTTTCCTTTCCTAAAAACTCCCAAGAAAAAGCAACGAAAGTAATGTAGGACCCAGCTGGTACTAAATCCAAATCATTTTGGTCAATAAGTCCACTCCTGCGGTAGCCGGATCTCATGGTTGATTTCTTGCTGCGGCCGTAGGTTGCGCCTTTGATGGTGAGGCATAGCATTGTTACTCCTTAGCCTTATAGCAACAGCATCTATCACCAATTAATAAGGAAACACACAAAATACAGTGAGTAAAAGATACGTCAATTCTGTCTATGAGCAAAACAAGCTTCAAATGGGAGCAACTAATATACCAGTGTCTGGAGTACAATTTGCACTAAAACGAGGCTGAACTTGGGCCTGACCACCCATCATGCCCTCCACGTTCAAGTTCAGTGCCTGCACCACTCTCGCTGGGACTAAGACAGTCGAACACCCTGTAAAGATTTAGCCAAAATAATCAGTAAAATAACAGTACTTACAACCATAACCAGATCTGATAAAAATGAAATACAAAGCAATAAACAAATTTGAGACCAGCAAAACCCCAGAGTTAAAAGAAGTGAGAGAGAGCTTGGACCTGGCTTTCGGCGAGTATCAGATGGACTATCAACTCGGCGAGGCAAGAACACACCGGTGCCAGCGCTCTCTTTTCTGCCACCTGGGTTTGCAAGAAAGACAGCTCTCATGGCAGACCCATTATGCAGATTCTGTGGTGGTGGTGGTTGTTGCTGCTGCTGAGCTTGTTGCAGAGGAGGCCATGCAGATGGTGACAAACCCAAAGGACGACCATTTCTGCCACAAGCGAACTCGTTGCTTGTCCTCGCTCTGTTCTGATTCTGGTTCTGGACCACTTGCTGGGTCTGTCTCTGACTCTGACTCTGTTGGTATCTTCCACTCGCTTTGGCTTGTCCTCCCCATACCGCCGAGGAGCCCTGCTGCTTAACCATCTGCTGATGTCTCAGCTGCTGAAACTGTTAACAAAATCAAACAAAACTCCCATCAATAATCGACAAAGACAAGAAGCTGTGATTCCTGATTAAAACGCTAACAAGCGCCAAGAAAGTATGGATACGAGAGAGTACTTGCAACTGCTGGTGAGAAAGTGATTGGCGAGAGAAAATTCCAACGTCTGAGTTGGAGTTGTTCTTGACTGGAACAGTGATTGGAGACGGTTGGAGTTTCCTTGGTGGACCAAATAGACCTCCTCTGCCATGGTTGAGACTCTGCATCTCTTCGCTTGTTCTCATCCTAGCCACTTCCCCTGCTGCAGCGTAAAGCAGATCCCAAGTCGCCGCTGGGTTCGAGACCTGAGAAGGGCCGTTCGGACTTCCGTTGCTCGAGCCCTGCCTGCACCCACATAGGGTCGATTGTGGTGATCCGGACACAACCCAAGCCTGCAATAAAATGAGAACCAAATCAGAAACCCCACAAAAATAAATAGTGTCGTAAGAACAGTAAAGCACAGAAAATGTTTTTTTTTTTTTTTTTTTTTTTAAAGTATACCTTGGACTTGTCAGAGGAAAGAGCAGTGTCGGCGAGTGTTGAGCGAGCCATTTGACGAGTCAAGCCAACGAGATAGTCCTCTTCATCACTCTCTGTCTCGCTCGAACCGACCACGGACTCAACCGGAGAACTGAGATCCGACGAAGTCCCAAAAGACCCAAATCCCATGTATGGGAACTCGAAAGATAAAAGACCACCCTTCGTGGCCTCATGTGTGTCTGTTTCATACTTTTCCATAGCTAAGTCGTCGTCAGTAAGGAACTCAGGTGGGAGCCAAAACTCACCGTCGTCTAAACTCTCGGCCATGTCTAGAGAAAAAAAGCTATATTATGATGAAAAGAAGGGTTTGAGGGGTTTTTGATGGCGAAAGTGATGGAGTGGTTTGCTTTGCTGCTTGCTTAAGATTTAATAATCACAACCCCAAGTTGGGGTTTGCTGGATTTGCAGACTCAGGGACCCAGCCAAAAAATCAAAAGACAGAGAAAGAGAGTGTGTGAGATTGTGAAAGGAAACTGAGGCTTTATTTTGAATGCCTCAAGGCCCTTGCTTTTTGAACAGTTCGAAGAGAGTGATTTGGGTAATTGCTTAGTTACTTTTCTCGATAGAGCCTGAGAGAGAGGGTGTGTGTTTGTTGTGTGCAGAGAAAGAGAGAGAGAGGAGTGTGCTTTTTAAAGCCTCGTCAGTGGGGGAAAGTGGTAGAAATGGTACGCGCGGAATGAGGGAGGTGGAACACACGTTCCTGGCTCCACAGTCCACAGAATGGGAAAGCGGTGCAACTGCAAATGCATTGTTGCAGCCAGGTAAGATATTAAGGGAGCAACGTGGGGTCCATCTGACAAATTTTGGGCTGCCCTTGCAACTTGCATGTGAGCCTGTGCCACTCTTTCAAGTTTTTAAAAAATTTCTCGCCTTTTTGAAGGGTGGTGTAAGCTTATTAGGAGTGTGAGTTGTGGTGGAGTGGGGTTTTGCTTGCTTAAAAATCTCTCAATTCTCTACCCAAAAATGCTAGAACCACAAGGACTGAGCATGGTTCTATTACTCACAATTCATCACATGAGTCAATTATAATAAAAATTATGTAATTTGTGATGGGAAAATGATTCAGAATACGAAAATATTAAGAAGCAAAATAGTCTTAATATTCAGTCATGTGTCTTTTCTTTTTTTAATTTATGTAAAGAAAGTATATTTTTGGTTAAGTACAATTAGACAACTGAATTTTAAGAAGAAAACCTAAAGAATAACATGTGTATTATATCGAAGCTTTGTCTATTTGTGATAAATTGTGAGCGACAGAATTAAACCATATGGCTTTATTGCTCACATCTTTGCATTGAGTCAATTATGGCAAAAATGGTGTAATTTGTTATTGTGGTCTTAATATTTTTCTTCTCTGCACAACGTGGGAAGCAGTGACCACTCACGCAGCAGCTGGCGCACTCATCATCATCATCATCTCAGCTTCCTTATTTGCTTGACGGTTGAGGCATGATATGCGTTGTTGAAGAATGCAAGAGTAACCGACATTTGTCTTTCTTTGCTGTCCACTTGGCGACTCAGGGCCACGACCCTATTAGCATACAAGTAGTAAATTCAGCAAAATAGGTAATTTTCTACAATTTTCGCATTAAATTCCCGCTTCATAGAATTGTTTATCCTTACTATGTTTGCTTACTGACTAAGGTCAGTGTTTACAAACAGTTTCAATCCAGGTGACAAATTTGCTCTCACATGTAGAAGTCTTTTTAAGAGTGACAACAATTAGAGACGTGTACGACAGAACTACCAATTTATGCACCGGTTAAAGCCTGGGGTAAAATCAGCGTCATATATCTTCGGGAGAATTCTATAAAATTTATTGTGGTTTCTCGCGTAAACATATCCCCTCATAACTTTTTTAACTCTTATCAACAAAAAAAAAAAAAAACTTTTTTAATCATTTCTCTTAAAAACAAAAAAGCGTAACACTTAATTCTCCTGAAATATTAAAATATCTTATCATAATTCTCATGAAATATTAAAATATCTTATCAAAAAATGATGTAGGTCATAATCTTTATATTCATTTATGTAATTTTCGTTATTTTAATTTTAGGGCATTTATCTTATTGTTTTTAGATGCTTTTAATGCTTTTAGGTTAAATTTGGTTGCTGCTATAATTAAGTATTAATTAAGAGTTATTTTAAAATATATTTTCTTATCCATCAAGTTTTTCTGAACTCTTAAATAGGCCCCTAAATCTTTAAACGTTTTATAAAATAATTATTCAATCAATAAAATTCAGACTTTTTGTCTCTATATTTTCCAGTGGATTTCAGACCACTTTCTACTTATAGATTTAAGGAACCCTCGTGAATTCAAGATTATTTTCAGAAGCAAATGTGTTTTGTTTCTTATTTTTTAGAAGTAGACGTGTTCTGTTTTTTGACGCTTCCGAATCCCGCATAAAATAAAGTCTCTAAGATTATTTTTGGTTAGGAGAATAAAAAATATATTAGTTTTTTATCAAATGTGTTTGTATAAATGATAGAAAAGTAAAATGATGAAAAACAAATATAAAAGTTCTTTATTTGATTGAAAAGAAAAATAGGAGGATGTATATTTAACGGTTTACACACAAGTAAGTCGGTATTGGTTTTCACAAATATTTAACGGTTTACACATAAATTAATACCACAATGGGTCGTCAAGTGTTACACACTTACACTTTAAATTTTAGATGGGCTTGTGTTTTATGGAGAAACCATGGGGGGGGGGGGGGGGTGAGGTTTCACATCTTCCTTTAATCCGTTTACAACCTAAAATCACAGCTTTTTTCTCTTTCGCAACACGTTATTTTTTAATGATATATTTTATAATGTATTGAGATGGTAAGTTATTATTGATATAACATCACTTTCATTTGTAAGGGGTAAAATTCTCTTGTAAGAAGGGGAATTACACAAAGGATACCAATCGAGCAAGTTGTCAAGCATTGAAGTTCACCTAAGTCAAACCTCCAAAAATGAAGCAACCTATAATTTTGTTATGATCCTATTGTTCCACATGGATTAAGTATAAGTTCAACCATTTGTTTATAAGATCTTGAGCATCATTCCCTTGCAAGCCAGTTTTTAAGGGTGAGTTCTACCCCTAGGTTTGTAACATTTGGTATCAGAGCCAACCACCACTCTGAGTAATTGGGCGTAGCTCATTGAATATGGGATCAAATGAGTTGTGGCTTTGTGGTTGGTTCCCGAAGGGGACAACCTAGAAACTAGCTTAAAATAACTGACAAGTGGTGAGGCCACCAAAAGAAAAAGGGCTACCATTGGGTAAATGTCGCTAGAATAAGCCATTGTGGATGTTGGCTACGGAGCGTGGTGGTATGTTATGATATTAGTGTCCTACATGGATTAAGTATAAGCTTAACCTGAAGGAAAAATGCATGTTTGTAGCGCATACAAAACATATGCAACGGAAAAATAACGGATTTACTTCATTCATAAAAGTTAACATGTACTATATAAGTTTCAGAACTTGAGAACAAAAGAGTGTACCTTGGAGCGGTGAATTTAAAAACCGAAGATTAGAAGTACTTGGGAACACTTTTAATCTTCACTCCAATTCCACTAACGCCCAAGATATGTGGTCTCTCAATCAGTTCCAAAGGAAAAATGTCAAAAAGTGTCTAACACTTCTTACACCACTTTACAATAGTGTTCTTTTAATTCTCTACAGAAAATTATGTATGTTTCTCTCTTTGTGTCTAGCCGATTATCTAATTGGGCTGACCTTTTGGGCCTTTCCAATTGGGCTTAAGTGTGTGGCTTGGAGTGGGACCAAAAGGGACAAATAAGACGCGAGCTCCAGTGGGCCATGGGCTTTTCTGTCAACTCTTGACAAGTCCAAAGTTACCATTAACTATATTTAAATATAGTTGCACTGTAGGCCTTATCTATAAATTATATCCCAAGACTTTATTATACATGCAACCGCTTCATAAAATATTCGTAATAACACAAAGTCATGAATGTAGACTGCCATTTTGTAAATTATTACATCTTATCCTTAAGTCATGAATGTAGACTATCATTTTGTAAATTACTACATCTTATCCTTGAGTATCCGGTTTAATCCTTTAAGTAATTCATCATATATTTATGAAATCCAATTTCATAAATATATACTCTAGCAACAATTTACTAGAGTAGTTAGGCCTAACATTCTGAATAACAAACCCATTAAACTTATCTCAATGGAATATTTTGTATCTCCGTTAAGAGATTATGAATTCCATCTTGAGAATATATGTTCCATCAACATTAAATGTGGTTGCCCAACATACTAAGGTTTTGACCGTTACACTAGATCTCAAACCTGATATATCAAAACAACCTACATCTCATGATCAAGTCCATTATTCTCTCAGGATTAAGAGTTCATGCAAATTACTACATCCCAAGACTTTATTGTACATGCAACCCCTTCATAAAATATTTGTAGTAATACAAAGTCATGAATGTAGACTGCCATTTTGTAAATTACTACATCTTATCCTTAAGTCATGAATGTAGACTATCATTTTGTAAATTACTACATCTTATCCTTGAGTACCCGGTTTAATCCTTTAAGTTATTCATCATATATTTATGAAATCCAATTTCATAAATATATACTCTAGCAACAATTTACTAGAGTAGTTAGGCCTAACATTTTGAATAACAAACCCATTAAAATTATCTCAAGTGAATATTTTGTATATCCGTTAAGAGATTATGAATTCCATCTTGAGAATATATGTTCCATCAACATTAAATGTGGTTGCCCAACATACTGAGGTTTTGACCGTTACACTAGATCTCACTCCTGATATATCAAAACAACCTACATCTCATGATCAAGTCCATTATTCTCTCAGGATTAATAGTTCATGCAAATACAAGTCGTGAGTTTATTATTCATTTGACAGTCATTAGGAGAATAATAAATCTCACACTGGTTTAGTTCAATATGTTTTAACTCTTAAAACATATCAACATATCAACTAGAAATTTACAATTCCATGATCAAGACAAATCATCTTAGTTGATATGTTATAGTCTTCGTAGATAAAATGCCCAATTTCATCACCGACTACGAATTACAATTCTAAATTTATAAAGAACTTGTAATTTATATCTTCTGTGACTTTTCACATAAATCACATACTATGCATCTCATGGACTATATGATAATGTCCCAATATTCATGTTACCATTATTTTTAAATAATAATAAAACAACTTTACTAATCACAATATTAAGTCATACATAATAAAATACATAGCATCATACAATAGGATTTAAGGGCACACATCCTAACAATACCATGTGTTTATACGTTCTTGGGCACTCTCCTCTTTCAAGCCGGTTTTCAAATGTAAGTTCTACCCTTGGGTTTATAACAAATTCCTAGGCTTATAATCAACCAAAGAGCTTGGTCAGAGGCACTTTGAAAATTAAGCTACTGCTAAAATTTCTGGAGAAGGAAAATATGGAAGTTTTTTTTTTTTATGAACATGCCTCATCTTTCCAAATTGGGAGGGTATTTATAGGTTTTTCTTGGGCCGATTTATTGACAAGTTCCCCATAAATTGAGGATTATGATAATACACCATCCCTTTAGGTCAATTAAGGAAACTAGCTCTCAGGGTTCTTGCCTCGACACTATTTACAATAGAGACTTCTCCTATTGCATTTAAACCAAAAGAAGTGGCTATAAGTCAGGTAAAAAATTTGACTTGATAGGTACAAAACTTTCCTTCAGCTTATATCAGTGGCGACTCTAGGATTTTTTTCCTAGGGGGTTCAACAATGATAGAGTAAGAAATGTGTGATGGGAGTAAATAAAAAATAAAATGATTTTTTTTTCTATACATATAACTTACATATTATATACAGTAATCTAAAATAGTATTCTAAATACAATTCAGTATATAATACAACTATATTTTACAATAATATAAAAAAGTTATTAATAGTTTAAAGATCAGTAAGACAACAAATATAATCAAATAATTAATCATACATTTTTGTCAAATTAATAATAACTTATTATATTTATATGTATTATCAATTAAATAAAAATATATGATAAAGAAGAATACTAACACACCTAAGAGTAGAACTAGGAGTAATGTGGAAAAAAAAAATAGTAACTAATATAAGTTTTTGCTTTTGAAGTGTATGGCTTTTTTGTTAGAATCACGTATGACTTTTTAATCATACATGTGATCGCTCTCTTGGAATTTGAGCAAGCACTAAAAAACATTTTGGACTTGAAATCTATAGAGTATTTATCAAACAATTTGATCAAATAAAGAGAAAAACTAAAAAAAAAAAATAGATAAGAAGGAAAGAGAGATAAAAAGAATGGAAAAGAATCACAAATGTAGATAAAGATATATTGGTTGCAATAGTAGTGTAATTTTTTGCTTATGGATGAAAAAAATGCATGAAAAAACAGCTTCATTTTGTTGTCAATAGTAAAGTAAGCCAAAGTCTTGCAAAGAATATACATATATATTTTTAACAAAGGAGTAAAAATGAATCTTTTTATTTAATAATATTCAATACACAATACTTTCACAAAAATTTTATAACAAAATCTAAGTGGCAAATTGTTAATGGTAGGTAAAAAGTGATGCTAATTATGAGTCTAAATAAAAACTAGTTATAACTTGCCATGTAACATTTATTGTGAAAATATTGTAGAAGTAGTATTAAAATGATCATATTCAAATTTATTTTAGTTAGGTTTAAATACAATTTAGAGTTAGGGTATTCAAATTTTCATTTTAGGGGGTCAAAACAAAAGTTAATTTTTTTTAATATATATATATATATATATATATATATTTATATAAATTGACAAGTCAGGGGGTTCATTTGAACCCCCAGGCTCTAACATAACGCCGCCACTGACTCATATACCAAGTTATAAGAGAGTTCAGTCACCAAACAAGGAATTTTATGGTGATTCTCAGCCTTTTGGTTGTGCTTCTATTATGAAGGTTCCATTTGATTCAGCATAAAAACATTTTGTCCTCATTTTTTAACATTTGGCCAAACAACAAAAAACTTGATCAACCTAAAATCATTTTCATTGATTAAAAAAGACATTTTTGGGGACTATAAATACTTACACCTTTAAAAAAGTGCAAAATATTTTGAGCATCAAGGAAAAAAACCACCCACACCCTCCCCCCAAAAAAAATCGTCTCTCAAGAAAAATAACCCCTATGACCTTCAAAATAACAAAAATATTATTAGAATCTCCCAAATGACCAAAATTAGATGTGACAAACTATTCTGGTCAAGTTGGGTTCCATCCATCCATCTATCCATCTATCACCACATCACACTAGGCAATATGTTTTCCCTTTACACCGTCAAAAATCTTCTTTTCTTCATCACATAATTTTTTTTTATTCATAAGTTTAGTTGATAAATTTATATTATTGGCTATTATACTCTAATTTTGATTGTTCTTATTGGTATAATTTTCAATAACTTTATTTTAATTTTGCTTGTTGTTTAGGTTGATTTCAAAATTTGACTTTGTTGGAACATTTTAATATTAAATAATAAAATGAATAAATGTTACAACATAAATATAAAGATATGGGAGTGAATATGAAAGATGAAAAGTTAGTGAAAATGTTTAATTCCACATTAAAAAGGAGAGAGACTATTTTATTCTTTTTAATTGTGGTGATTAATGGATTAACATGAATTGTCTCAGATATTGAGCTAGATACATGCGCAAGGGGGAGGTGAAGGGTGGATGTATCAAAAATGAAAATGAATCAGCTTCTTAGATCCTTCTACTTGACAGCCCATTCAAAGTAATTACTATACTAAAAAATAGAGATGTTTTTGGCAAGGAAGGGTGTTCTTTCTGTTGGAGCTTTAGGCTTAAACACTTTGTGCAGAGGTTGTTCTAACCATACGACACTTGTTAGGCTATTGTATCCTAGGGAAGACAAGTCAGAGAAGGTCTGCACCAGTTGCAAAGTTTCGCCAACCAAGGGCTCCAAATAGTGTTGTGTAATTTTTCTCATTAAATTAATAATATTTAGAAATACTATTCAGTTTCTCTTTATGTTATTTCCATTATCATTGTGTTTGCACTAATAGACTTGTTTGGTACAAAACTTTCCTTCAACTCACATACCAAGCTATAAGAGAGTTCAGTCACCAAACAAGGAATTTTATGGTGATTCTCAGCCTTTTGGTTGTGCATCTATTATGAAGGTTCCATTTACTTCGGCATAAAAACATTTTGTCCTCATTTTTTAACATTTGGCAAAACAACAAAAAACTTGATCACCTGAAATCATTTTCATTGATTAAAAATCACATCTTTGGGGACTATAAATACTTACACCTTTAAAAAAGTGCAAAATATTTTGAGCATCAAGGAAAAAAACCACCCCCCCCCCTCCCCCAAAAAAAATCATCTCTCAAGAAAAATAACCCTTATAACCTTCAAAAAAAAAAAAACAATTATTAAAATCTCGTAAATGACCAAATTAGATGTGACAAACTATTCTAGTCAAGTTGGGTTCCATCCATCCATCTATCACCACATCACACTAGGCAATATGTTTTTCCCTTTACACCCTCAAAAATCTTCTTTTCTTCATCACATAATTTTTTTTATTCGTAAGTTTAGTTGATAAATTTATATTATTGGCTATTATACTCTAATTTTGATTGTTCTTATTGGTATAATTTTCAACAACTTTATTTTAATTCTGCTTGTTGTTTAGGTTGATTTCAATTTCTCTTTATTAATAATTTAAAGTGGTGAACTAAAGTTGTTATTTAATATTAATAAAAATAGAGAAATTTTGTGATTTTTTGTGTGAGCCAAATACTAAAAAGTATTTTCTTAGAGCATTTTTTAGAAATACAACCAAATACATGAAAATAATAAGTTTACCAAAAATATTTTCAAATAAATAAAGTTTTTGAGGAAAAAAAATATATTTTACCTCAAAACAAATAAAGCGGATATAATGTTTTTATTACAAAAATTTATAATAATAATTTTTTTTTTGCGTTGCATTGTTTTTATTTTTTATTTTTTTTTGTCATATAGCACAACTAATGGTAATATAATTTACCCCCTTCCCTCCCACAAGAAAAATGATTATAATAACTTTTTGTAAGAATCATGATTCTAGTGGGTCAAGATTTTAATACCTCTAGTAATGGAAATTTTATTTTGTCATAGGAATATATAACACTCTACTCACAGAAAGGGGGATCCCAAAGTATGGAACCCTCCCTTATATATATATATATATATATATATATATATATATATATATATATATATAACCGAAATCTCTGAAACTCTCATAATTTTCCATGTCAGTACAATATTTAAATAAAATTATCTTTGTTTAGTTCAAACTTAACAAGGAGTGAAACTATATCTCTCTAACAAGTCCAACTTAAGCTCAAACTCATCATTTTTTTTTTAAAAAAAAATTTTATTTTTATTTAATCCAAACTTAACAAAGAGTGAAACTCTATCTCTTTAACAAGTCCAACTTAAACACAAACTCAAACCTTGATATTATTATTATTATTATTATTATTATCTCTCTACTTCACTAACGTGATATTTTATGATAGGGTGCAAACTTATAGTCCTGAATTATTCTTTTGAATGTAACCCAAATTTTTTATATTATATTTTTCTATTTTTTAGTCATATATATTTTGTTTTGTTTCAATAATTTTTAAAGCATGAATCATTTGATTCTTTAATATTTTTTGGTCTTTCAGAAGTTTTAATATCTAAAATTTTAAGTTATTTTCTGCAGTATTTGATTATCTAACAAATTTTTTATAAGCCATTGCACATTCAAGCAATGATTTCTTCATTAAATTATAACACAAATTGAAGTCATACAAAAACAAATCATGTAGTGGTGTAGTTTCTTAATCAATTTAAGATTTTATAAAATTATTTTAGTCTACCTCACAAATAAGTAGGTTCTCGTTCATAACACGGGTTAGCGACTAGTGTTATATGTTCTCGTAATATAAAATACCACTTCCTATAATAAATTTCACAGTGGAGGCTCAATTACGGATACTTATACCTCTAGAGTGTGGAAGTTACACAGAATCCTAACTTGATTTATTTTTGAGAAAAATCAAGGAAGCTCTTTTTAAAAATTTGTTTCCCTAAAAAATTAGAATACTTGATTTCATTATGTAATATGAAGACTGCAATGCCTCGTCTCTCTAGTTACAAAGTATAAGGAATCAAAATACATCATCTTGCAATCTAAAACGTGAAAATTACTTGAGTGAGTATATATCTTTTGATCTAAGATCAAAAGCTAAGTGGTGGGTTAAGAATACATTAGACACCTACCTTGCTAAATCTGAAAATCGATCTCCTAGGACTTAATAGCCAATAACAATTTACGGCACCCAACAATCATACAAAATCACTAAAGTAAAGAAAAAGAAAAACACATTTCTAGCTATGTCAATCACATATTCAAAGAAAGCACAAAACATCATGAGTTGATTAATGAAACTGATTTACCACTCCCTCTTAGGTTGGACCAATGAAACTGAATTGATTAAATATTCATTTTAGGGGACCAATCAAGATCAAGACCATTTCAACTCCATTCCAAGATTACTCTTTGAAAACCGGCCAAAATGGGCAAATGCCTTTTTCATGCAAAAAAAAAAAAAAAAGCACTATGCCCCCTTTCCCAAACTAATTAGGGAAGTGTCCCTCTTTTAAAACTCGATTTTCTCAAAATCGAGTTAAGCCCTATAGTGATGTTTTAAGAAGTCTATAATGACATTTTAAGGATCCTATAGCGGCGTTTTGGAACTCGAGTTCCATGAACTCGAGTTATAGGTAAAAAAAGAAAAGAAAATCTTGCATGGAACTCGAGTTCATGGAGCTCGAGTTACAAAACATTGCTATAGGTTCTTAAAACGTCACTATAAACTCCTTAAAACGCCACTATAGGACTCCAGAATTTTTTTTTTTAAAACTCGATTTTGAGAAAATCAAGTTTCAAAATAGGAGTATTTCCCTAATTAGTTTGGGAAATGGGGCATTTGCCAATTTTCGCCTCGAAAACCTCATCAAAAGTTTTTTTTTTTTTTAAAGTTTGCTAAAAAAAAAATTAGAATTAAGCTTTGGTCTAGCTTGAATAAAGGGAAATTTCACTCATGAGGGTCCAATATATTGTGAAATTTATGCTGTATCAAGTTGTCAACTCCATAATTCTTTTCTCAAAAAAAAAAAAAAAACTCCATAATTCTATAATAGTGTAAAATGACCATTTTACTTTTGGCCTTGTGTAATAAAAATTTTGTCCTAGTTTTAAGATTTTTAATCAAAATATAGCATGCATTTGGAATTTTCAGATATACCCTGGCCTGAAAGAGATCATGATCCGCCACATTCCGTGAGGAGCATATAAATTTTGTGAGGTCAGAAGGTTGACAATGCGATTGGGAGGGATTCTAAGACACGTCAAATTAATTAATTTTTCATGAGCTAGAACCAAATAAAGCTTATGAATAAGGATGCTTTGTCGTTTTAAGTTAGTCATGCTTTCCATGAAACGGAAGCATCGTAGACAAAGATGATGTAGACAAACTTTTTCATGATATCAATCTCCAACCACGATTTTTATATTTTTAAAACATGGAAATAACATAACTAGTAAGAGATTGGTGGACCGTGGACATATCCTATCCTTATGGAGAAATAATGTTTAGTTTCTCAACTAAAAGATTTACTAAAAAAACAAAATTTTTATTTTTTTAATACAAAATAAAATTTTTAATTTAACATAATCTAATTGTATATTTGCGTGAAACCTTTCCTTTTGGAGATTTGAACCCCGATCCTTACTTCTCACATCCCACAATTATCTATAATTGTAGAGTGACTATCATGCCAAAGTGCATAGTGGTATAATAAAAAAAAATTAAATTTTTTTTTCTAAATGATTCAACAACATAATGTACCCTTCCCCTTGTACTTACTCAAAAGTCAAAATATTAATGACAAATTATATAATTGTGCACGTAACTTTAGCACTTCTTGATTCATCAGTTCATTTGCCTTCTTCAAATCGTTTAGAGCTTTCACATCCACTATCTTTGAACTATTTTATTTTACCATCTCAAAACGTACTTTATTCCTTATATCATCCCATTTTATAACACAACCAACATCCCAACTTTTATTTTCCCATACAATATATTAAAATAATATATCTACAAATAAAATAATATATCCCAAATCCATCTCTATTCTCTCCCATCTCTCTTCTCCAACCACTGCAACCACATACTCCCATCACCCCCACCACGAACAAACCCAAAAAAAGCTACCAAACTGAAACAAATCACCACTACCTCATTGCCTAAAAACTAAACTTTCAAGCAGCTAAATTAAACATTTAAACAACCACTACAGATTAGCAAGCAATCAACAACCATTAAAACCACCACCGTCAATCACCACCTCCACCACCATCAATCACAAACCCAACCACAACCACACTCATCAAACCCACCATCACCAAAAAAAGAAAAAAAATAAAAAGAAGCAAACTCAACACCACCCACGGCAAGCAAACCCATCACCCACGGCAAGCAAACCCAACCCATTAGCAAGCAAACCTGTTAGGACATATGTGAAACTTGTTAGAGACATATGTTACGTAAATTGGCTAATCCTTTGACAAAATGCACTTTACTTGTAATTAAGTAGATCTAAGATGGGTTTAATACTTCAAGGAACAAGAGTTCAAGTTTAGTATTGAAACCATGCAAGTCAGTTCAAGAAACAAGTGAAGAAGTGTTGTTCATTAAAGCTCAACAGATAGCTTGACAAATCATATCCATTGAGGTTTAATGCTGATGCTCGATAATAGCTCGATAGAAGTTATATCTATCGAGAATTATGAAATTCAAATTTCCAGATCTGATTTCACGCATATCCAAGTGTATTTGTGTAGGGTTTCTTTTCTCACAACCCTAGACATATATAATGATTATTTTAAGGGCCGTCTCAAGTTATGCAAAGTGATTATTCAGGCATATTGTGACCGGAGACAATTTTCCCTAGTTCATTATATTCTTTGTAGAAGCTACTACGTCTTTGCACCAAGGGTTTTGTAACCAAAGAGTTTCTTGATCTTCATTATTGCATGAACTGAAGAACTTTGCAGCCAACATCTTCCTCAAGTTGGTGTGTTAGTCACGTACTTGGATCCGTGCATTAATTGGTTAGTCACGTACTAGGAGCCGTGCATTGAAAAGAGAGATTGTTACTACATCACAAGTCCAATTGGGTATTGGGGTAAGATTTCAACTATAAGTTGGCATTAGGTACTAGGATTCCTTAACTTGTAACAACTTGTTTTTAATAATAGTGGATACTCGGGAGTGGTAACCTTAAATTCACCCGGTGGGGTTTTGCCTCGGTAGTTTTCCCCATTCATAAACAAACCTCCTGTGTCAAATTTATTTTCCGCTGCTTTTAACTTAGATGGTGATTTGTTTGTGCTACCACGCTTATTGCATATAATTGAATCTAATTAATTAACTTGGCTAATTAATTGATTAATTTACCAAATGGGTCAATACATTCTTGGCCTATCAAGTGGTATTAGAGCGCATGCACTCTGATTAGGGTTAATCTTTACTGTGTGATCCATTGACCCCTGTTTGTCATGGATAGAGGACAATATCTAATTATACCTCCTTTATTTGATGGCACTAACTATGCATACTGGAAAGTACGCATGAGAGATCTTTCTTGCAATCTTTAGATGAGAAAGTGTGGCAAGTTGTGGAGATTAGTAGGACTAAGCCAAAGGAAGCGCTGACTAATTTGGATGATGCCAAGATCAAAACGGAAAACTTCAACAATAGAGCATTGAATGCTTTATTCAGTGCGGTCACTAGTGAGGAGTTCAAGAAAATATCCTCTACTAAAATTGCTAAGGAAGCATGGACCATTCTCCAGACAACCTATGAAGGGACTAAGGCTGTCAAAGATTCAAAATTTCAAAGATTTACTACGAGCTTTGAAGAGATTAAGATGGAGGAGGATGAGTTGTTTGACGAGTTCTATGCCAAGATGAAGGACATAGTAAACTCTGCCTTTAATCTGGGGAAACTATTCCCGAATCCAAGGTTGTAAGAAAGGTGCTCAGATTTCTACCCAAGAGATTCCATGCCAAGATCACTGTTATTAAAGAATCAAAGGATATTGACAAAATTCCTTTGACAGAGCTAGTTGGCAACTTGTAAACCTATGAGTTGGGTTTGACTAGAATCGGGAAACCAAGCAAAAGTACGAGCATGGCATTGAAGGCCAAAAGCAATGAGACCAATGAGTCTTCTGATGATGAAGATTCCAAGATGACATCCTACATCACTAGGCAATTCAAGAAATTCATGAAGAATGCCAATGCGAAAGGATTCGACAATGACTGAAAGCAATCCAGCTCTTCACAATTCAAGAGTCAAGATAGAGGAAAGAAAGATGCTAAGGATGGCGGTTTGTATGCTATTTCCTTCGGAACAAAGTGCTTTGGATGTCAAGGTTTTGGACACATGAAACAAGAATGTCCAGCATATCTCAGGACAATTGGGAAAAGCAAGGCTCCTGCTGCTACCTTGAGTGACACCAAGCCTGAGGATGAGTCAAATGACAATGATGACGAGGGAATCTTGAATGCCTGCACTTCCACAATGAATCCTACTAAGGGGATTTTCGAAGAGGTAAATGAAAAAGAGAACTTGGTGGAGTCTAAGTTTGAGAAAATGGATGAACAAGATGACATCCATATAGTCTATGTTAAGTTGTACAAGGTTTCTGAGAAGCATGAGAAACTTTACAAGCTAGCCACCAAGAAGCTGAGTGATACGGAGCTAGATTGAGAGGAGCTCTCTACAAAGGTTGATGAAGCAAATCAAACCATTGGAGCTTTGTGGTTCGAGAACAACTTTCTTGCCTAAAAGACAAAGAATCTTGAAGCAGAACTGCTACAGGTTAGAGCTCAATTGGAGAGGACTTTCAGTGCAAAGCTCGATGAGATGTTAAACTCTCAGAAATCTGCTTTTGATAGAATCAGCTTGGGGTATGATTTCTCTTCTCCTAATATTGCCTCCTCTAGTACTACTGTGTTTGTCTCATTTGCTAATAATGTTAATTCTAAGAACGATGAATGTAAAATTGAAATAGCTAGTGAGAATGTAGACAAAGGAAAATCTATTCTAGTACTCTCTAAGCTTGAAAAGAAAGAGACTAGAAACCCTAGGACTAAGAAGGTTAATAACAAAAAGTTTCAACCGAAAAAGCCACATCTCTGTCATCACCGTGGAGCTTCAGGGCATACTCGTCCAAATTGCTACAAGTGGTTAGCCATTCAACAAAGTAACAATATGCTCTCGTCCAGAAACCAAAATTAGTTTCCATCCTCTTTTGCTCCTTTTGGAGATTTTCTCAAGGCCCTCATTTTCCTTTCGAACTTGAACAGTTTCAACTCTTCCCCTTCACCACCGAATCAAAGATTCACTTAAAGGAAAGGTTCTTCCAAGTGTGGAAGGAAAAAGGCTCAAAATGATTTATACACTTTTCTCTCTCTCTCTCTCTCTCTCTCTCTCTCTCTCTCTCCCCTTATGGTTATGCATTACTTATGTGTGTTTGCTTTCTTGTTTTTGAGTCAGTCTAGTTTTATGCTTTGCTTCGTTTAACATGTTTTTATTTGTTTATTTTCAGTTTTGCTTTATTTTGTTTTTCAAAAAAATTTTAAAAAAATTTTAAAATCAGAAAAGGAGTTTTGTCTTACATAATTGGATATTTCTTCTCTCTTTATATATGCCCATGCATGATATGTTCAAAAAGAAAAATATGCAAAGAAATATAAAAGCAAAAAGAATCAAAATATTTCTAAATATGGTTGCAAGTATGTTTCTAGGAGATATGAGAGTTATAAGATGTACTTCGAATGTGATAATCTTCATCAAGCAGTTATGATTGTGTGTGAGGGTATTTGATTTTCTCATATCTCAAATAGTCATAATATGAGATACTTATGCACTCTTGCTATGTTTTTCACCCATAGCACGCAAATTCTTTACTACTTTTAATACATGTGCATTACAATATGATTTGGTCATCACAAGGAATACATTTGTTAATGTATACTTACTAAACTGTCTTAACTTGTTTTTGAAATATAAAATTGGTTAGACTTGTTTAGTGTGTGTGTTTTGGATCATAAATGCTTTGCATTTTTTTTTTGAGAGATGTTTTGAGAGCTTAATATGTTGATTGGATCTATGTTTGAGTAGCTTGCTTGTTGCATTCATCTTTATGTGTTTTTCCTCCTTCAAAAACTCATTTTCTTCAAGCTCGACAACTTTCTTGACAGATCATCGATAGATTCTTATCCATTGAGCCCCTTGGACTTCCTTTCTCGACATAATTTAGCGCATACTCGATCCATCGAGCTTTTTGGAATGTGTCTCGATAGCTTCTCGATCCATCGAGAAAGTTTCTGTCTGGTCAATAGATTCTTGACAGAATCTCGATCCATCGAGGTACTTTTGCCGTCGACAGATTCTTAACAGCACCTCGACAGATTCATATTTGTAGAGATTTAGTGCCCGACAGATCTCAATAGCTCCTCGATCCATCGAGATGCGATTTCTATATCTATACTCAGCGCAAAATCAAATTTATTTTTCTTACTTCTTTCTCGACAGAAAATATTTTCTCTTCCTCCAAACACACTCTTCTTGCTCAAATCCCTCTACCCATGTGATTTTCTGCCTATACCAAGATCAAATCACTTGGTAAGTGTTCTAAATCCTTCATTCTTCATGCATTCATGCTTTTTAGACCTAGGTTTTGGGGTTTTTGAAAATTTTTGGGGGTTTTGAGGTTTTTGTGAATTTTTTGGGTTGGGTGTTTTTTATTTGATGCTATATGATCATGCATTGCATTCCATTAGCATTTTCAAAATGTTTCATACATTTAGATGTGTGCTTGATTGTTGAAAATTGTGTGCTAGTAGGTTTGGATTGAGTTTCAACCCATGATGCAATTTATGCTTAGCACGTCACATGCTCATGCATATTCCATGCATACGTACCATTTCTTTTCTTTATGTGTACTTTATTGTGATTGTGTTCTATCTTTTCTCTCTCTCTCTCTCTCGGATAGACTACGCGTGGCACCCAAGTGCAAATCTAATCCGACTCGGAATCCTTTTCATTTTAGGTCATCATCTTTTTCTAATCTTCCCATTCCCCCTCTTCACGCTCAGTTCCGTGATGAGAAGGCCCATCAGGACTTCTTTGAGAACTTTTCTAAAGGTGGCGTTCATCCGAAGCGCCATGTGATTCTGTCAGACTTTGCCGACACTCCTCTACTTGATGTCATTCACACTCGGGGATGGGAATCTCTTTGTGAGATATCCTTGAGTTGTCCTATCATGTTCATACATGAGTTTTACTTCAATATGCACAGTATTGATACTTCTGTACCTCAGTTTGCTACGCACATTAGAGGTACACGTATCGTAGTCACTTTGGATCTTGTATTTGAGATACTACACATCCCACAGGTAGAGCACCCTGACTACCCTGGTTGTGAGCGTCTTAGGACGGTGTTTAGAGACGATCTTTTGTCTCACTTTTGTGAGACACCTTCTATATGGGGTGGGAAACAAAACATCCCATGCTCGGGCTTTGCAAAAGGTCCGAGATTCCTTAATATGGTGATGACATTTGTTCTTACTCCATTGTTTCACTATAACTCCATCACAGAGCCTCGTGCTTGATTTTTGTTATTCCTTTTAGAGGACCTCTACATAGACTTCTCTTCTCATTTCATTCTCTCTATCATAGACGTTTATAGGGATACGGCGACCCGTGATAAGCTCATTTTTCCTTCAGTTATCATGTGGATTCTTCGCCATTTTTATGTCCCTATTCTTGATTCTCCCTACTATACTGTCATGAGTGCCATCAGCGTAGCGTCTGTTCGACGGAGCGAGGCCCAACTTTGACCGAAGCGGTCACGGACAGAGATGACTAATCCTCTAGCATCTTATGTTCCTTTCACCTCCGTTCCTTCTTCTTCGGGTGGTGGTGTGACTCTTGAGGCCATCATGGCGCAGCTTTAGCGCATGAATACTCACCTTGATACTCTCACTGTTGAGTTGTATCAGGTGAACACCTGTATCGGTGGTACTACACGATGACAAGCTCGCCTTGGTGGTTTCGCCGCACCTCCTTCTCCCTCTCCTTCTCCAAAGGCTTCGGCAGATGAGGATGGTGATGATGGTGTTAATGATATGATGAGGATGAGGATGCTAGCTCTTTTAGTGATGATGAGACGACGACTTCTTCGTGACTTACCCTTTGTAATTCGTGACAAAAATGTTAAGTAGTTTTAGGATGATGAGAGTAGTCTTGTACTTAGGGGGAGGGTTAGTATATGACAATTTTGTTAGGGGGAGTGTCTATATTTTAAGGATGTAGTGAGAATTTTATGTACTTTTCTTTTCTTTATCTTTAGTTACATTATCCTTTTGTACGCCAATCTTGTGACCATTTATTTATGACATACATTGTATTTATTGTCATTTATAAATACGATGATGTATGTTGTTTTTTACCTATCTCTCTATGTGCTGTTTCTTTTCTCTCTTTACGCACATGTTTCTTTATGTATGAAGCCCTTTATTTCTGTTTTACACTATGATACCTTAATAAGTTTTGTTTAAAGTGTTTCAAAAATACAGGTTGTGAAAATCTATCATGCAATGAACTCTCTTCTTGCAAAGTTTTTCAAGAGTTTGTGTTTGGGTTAGATTTTATTGCATTCAACAAGTGGTTATGAGTTTTGTGATTTAAGACTTCTCTCACATTTCATTTTTTTGTTGTGGTTTTTTCACGGAATGCCAAATGGGGAGATTGTTGGGACTATGGTTTTAAAAACCGGTACAATGAAAGAATCGAAAAAGGAGCTAATTACTGGTTTTATGGTTGGACCGGGGTCCGACCCATGGTTGAGTCGGTGACGTCATAAATAATTTAATTATTATTTATTTAAATTATATAAATAATTAATAATTTTTTAATATACTAAAACTAACAAACCAATAGTAATAAATATGTTTCCTTTAAAAAAAATACAAGTATATAAGTATATAACATTTTTTTAAAGAATTTAACATAATAACATTACAAAACAATCATCCTTAACATAATAAACGTTCAACAAAACTAAATAAATAAGTTCATTAGTCATTACATTTATATCCAAATGGCAAATAACAAATAATTTCATTACATCCAAATAGCAAATAAGTTTTAAAGTTTCAAACAAACAACTAATAAGTTTTAAGACCCAAGCCTCATTTGTTATGAAGAAAATTGAAATCAATATCATCATGTGAATCAAATGCTCCACCACTAGCATCATTATCATCATCCTCGTCCTCATTCTCACCTTCTTCATCTTCAATAGGAATATGATGATTTTTATTTCTAAATCCGGGAGGAGCATCATCTTCATCACCAAATGATTCCAAATTGATGCCATCATCATCCTCAATCACTTCATTGTCCATATCTATACAAATTCCAAAACCAAAGAACAATAAATGAAATAAGACTCTAATAATCATTTCTCATAAATCATAAATAGTCTAGTTAAAATATGCAACTAGGTAAAGAATTGTTATAAGCTAACCTCTTCGTATATGGCTAGAAGACCATTCTTCGATTGGATAGGCTCCCTCTTCATATAATGCATTCTCTATCTCCTTATGATCCAGAAATGGAGGTTCCTCATCTTCCACTATCCAAAATTCAGTTTTATCGATACTTGCATAATCAATAGAATCAAAATTGAACTTCTTCCTTTTGACTCTATATCATAAGATGAACATAATGAATAATTGATAACCAAATCACTTATATTTCACAATCACAAAGAACCCACTTGACCAAATTAGTGAATTACTCATATTTTCCCACAAAAACGTTGAAACAAAGAGATTATATAATATATACTTTTCTTTCAATCGGTAGTTATAATGAACATACACAAGATCATTAAGTCGTTGATACTCCAATCTATTTCTTCTTTTGCTATGTATTTGTTCAAAAACACCCAAATTTTGCTCACATCCCGAAGAGGCAGCTATTTGGCTAAGGATCCAAATTGCAAACTTTTGTAAGGTTGGGGCACAAGATCCAAACAACTTCCACCACTCATCTAAGTTCCATATACAACACAAAACAAAGATACAATGAATCAATAAACACAACTAAACTTATCCCAAAAATATAAAAAAGAGTTATGATCTTTAGAACATATTTTCATTTTATTATTAGCTAAAGTAAACAATATATTACCTGGCTAAGATGTCTTGGCTGATTCTTGAGCAAGTTGGGTTCCAAAAGTTTGTTTACGCTCTTGAAATAGCTTTAATTCCTCCACCAACTTCATTCGACCAACATAAACTTTTAATTCAATAACATCTGTCACAGCAGATTGTGTCTCTAGCCTCTTATTAAGAGTGGATGAGGCATATTGGAATGCTGGATTCAACCAATAAGAAGCAGCATGAATATCTCTATAGAATTGAGTATCCCAACGATCCTTGATAATATTAACATAAGACTCCCATAATCTCTTCTTGTCTTTGAAATTTTTTTTGACTTCATCAATTGCTCTATACATGCCATCATATATATAACCCATAGCTGGTTTTTCATCAGAATTAACAATGCACAATAAACGAATCAATGGTGACACAATATGCACAATTACATGACAATCATTCCAAAATTGATTGTCAAGAATGATTTTCACCGCTGCCTTTGCTTTCTTATCTTTTGCATATCTTGATTCAACATAAAATTTGCTAGTCACCAATGCTTGTAAGTCATGCTTATGTTCCTTAAGACTCCCCAAGGCAATGACAGTAGTAGCAAACCTAGTTGGCCCTGGACGCACAATTTCTATCCAATTTTTTCTAGTCCTCAACCAAGCTTGCAAAGCCACATGGTTATAGATGAACACTGTGATCTTGGATACACGCTTTGCAAGTTTAGCTACATGATCCATCTTCTCAGTCTCCTTAAAAATTAGGTTTAGGCAATGTGCTGCACAAGGTGACCAACTAATGTTTTTATATTTTCCACACAAAATTCTTCCAGCAGCTACATAATTTGCAGTATTGTCAGTGACCAAATGTACTATATTTGTAGGACCAACCCAATTAACAATTTCATCAAACAAGTTACTCAAATTAATAGCATTCTTAACCAAGTCAGAAGCATCAACAGAACGTATAAAAACAATTCATTTAGGACAATAGACAAGGAAATTAATCAATATTCTATGCCTAGTATCAATCCACCCATCAACCATTATTGTACAACCAGTGTCAGCCCAATATGAACGATGAGAATTAACAATCAATTGGACTTTTTTTTTTGCTTCTCTCAACAAAGGCACTCGAAGGGCATGATAATTTGGGCCTCTATATCCAGGATCATAAGAAGCTACAACATTGAGCATAGGTTGATAATTACTAGAATTCACAGCATTAATTGGAATGCAAGCATCATACATCCATCTTGCTACAGCCATATCAACCCTCAACTTCTTTTCTTTGCCAGCAAGAACACTTTTAATAGAAGGTTAAGCTCCCGGTGTTGTTCTAGGAGCGAAGTAATCACCAATGTCACCAACTTTTCTCTTGCTAAAATTGGATCTTGCTGGAAAACTACTAGGAGGACCACTTCTATTTCCCCTACCTAACCCCTACCTCTAGGAGTAATTTCTTGGACATCTTCAAATTATGGTGAGTCCTCTAATGACGAATAATTAAATGCTTCTTGATCCTTTTTTGTTTGTTCTTTAGATTTAGCAATTTCCTTCAAATTCTCAAATATTTGAAACCTAACATCATAAGGTACACTTATGCATGCAGCCACATCACCTTTAATTCCAGCTAGATATCTTTTCATCCTATTGATGCCCCCTCCTTTATAACTTTTCTCACAATGTATACATCTATAACTACTTTTTCTGTCTTTCAACTCTTCAGTTACATGATCCCATGCGAGATCACATTTCACTCTCACAGATGAAGAATTAGTATTAGACCCGGTTGTAGAAGCATGTTCATTAGATGGTACAGAGGCAGACTTCATTTTACTCAACATCAACAATTTCAGACTAGCAGCAATCATTTTATCAACAAATAAATCCATCAACACAGCATACACAAACAATCGTATAATACTCTGTAAACAATATTCACAAACAATAATGTACTGTAAATCAAATCCACAACATACTCTGTAAACTATATTTCACAAATAATAATACTCTATAAATCAAATCCACAACATCCACAAAATCCACAACATACTCTGTAAGTGTAAACTAATAATTGAAAGATAGAAGTTACCACTTACCAGTGAAGTCACGGAACAGAGAACCTGAGATGAAGCCAAGAACATGAATGGAGAATCTGAGATGAAGCCCAGAGAAATGAAAAAAAAAAAACCCAAAACCAATAAAAGAAAATGATCAAAATCAAAATCAAAATCAAAGAATGTTACCTGATGAAGCTAAGAAACAGAGAGCAGAGCACTTCAGAGGGTGAGAACGAGAAGGAAAAAATAATAAAAAAAACCTAGCACTTCAGAGGTCTACGATCACAACCATAAATTGCAACATTTGTCTCTAAGGTCCAGAAATTTCTCCTACAAACGAGAATTGAAGCATGGAAATGAGAAATTGAAGTGAAAAAATAAATGAAAAATGAAAAGAAAGGGAAAAATGAAAAATGAAATTGAACCATACCTTGATCGAGCGAAGAAAAGATTGTGGGCGTGGCGCCGTTATGCTTGAGGGTGTGATCGTGGGCATGGTGGCGTGCGTGGAGGCAGAGAGAATGAGCGGGCAGAGAGTCGAGGCAGAAAGGGCAAGGTAGAGTGGGCGAGGTAGAGAGGCATGCCGCGTGACTTGCAGAGTGGGTGAGAGTGTGAGATGATAAGGCCGCTCAATGGTGAGTCTTGAGAGTTGAGAGGTGTGAGACTTGAGAGAAGTGAGAACACTGAGAGTGAGAGAAGTGAGTTCAGATGAGAGTGTTAGCTGTTAGGGTTAGATTTTAGGACTCATCCACTTAAATGACGTAGTTTTAGGTGAGAAAAGACAAACCGGTCAGTAACCGATTCGACCGCTCTGATTCTCGGTTCTTCGCTTGAACCGGTCGATTTTTACTATATAGCATTTTTTAGTCTATTTTCGATTTTATGACATAACCAAACTGGATTGAGGGCCAGTTCCCGGTTGAACCGGTCAGACCGGCCAATCCGGTTCGTTTTTAAAACTATGGTAGGACATATGTGAAACTTGTTAGAGACATGTTATGTAAATTAGCTAATTCTTTGACAAAATGCACTTGTAATTGGATAAATTTAGGATGCGCTTAGTATTTCAAGGAATAAGAGTTCAAGTTTAGTATTGAATTTAATTATGTAAATTATTAAATTGAATTTTGAACAATTGTTGAAGCTGTAGACAAGCAATGATGAATGAATGAATTTAATTATGTAAATTATTAATTTGAATAAAAGCTAATCATAAGTAAGACTAGATGCATGATAAAATGAGTGTGCTATTTTCTTTTTCTTTTTTCTTAATTTTAGAGATTTAAGAATTTAATAATGTAATTTTTTTAGATCTTAAGCTCAAAAACTCGACGTGAGCTCGAGTTTGAGCTTGATATTAAGCTTGAGTTTGGCTTAACTAATTAATCAAGCCAAGCCAAGCCAAGCCAAGCTCAAGATTTTGGCTTTCCCACGAGCTCGAGCTCAAGCTCAAATACTATTTTTAGGCTTGTCACAAGCTCAAGCCAAGCTCGAGCTTTTGATTTTTCCTGACGAGCCAAGCTTGAACATGCACTATTTGACAAAGCTCGGCTCGTTTACAGCCCTGGTCCAGGTTCTAAGAGTTAGTTACATTTTGGGATCCGTGCAAAGGAAGAAGTCTTTACAAGATCATATCCAATTGGGGATTGGAGCAAAGGTTCAACTATATGTTGGTATTTTGGGATAGTCCAGGATAGTGGTAAGATTTCTTATACTTGTAACCACTTGATTCTTGATTAGTAGATTCTTGAGAGTGGTGACCTAAAAATCATCCAGTGGGGCTTTTGCCTTGTGAGAGTTTTCTTCATTCATCAAAAATCACTGTATTCATTTAATTTTGGTTGTACTTAGATTATTTTGGTGATTTATTGGTGCCTCCAAGATTTACATGTAATTTGACATAATTAATCAACTTGAGTAATTAAATTAATTTACTGGAATAAATCTATAACCCAACCGTCTTCGTCATCTAGCATGAGTTGTAGTAAAACTTCTTGGTTGTTATCAATATTGATTTTATAGTTGCCATTTTCAACCTTGTTTGGAGTGATTTCTAAGGGCTTGAGAAAAGACCATTCAATTAAGTCTCGAACTCTTTTTGTTGGAAATAATTCATCAAAAGCCATTTTCAATCCGAATATTTCATCTCTTCTAATTTTACATTGATTTTTTTCAATATTTAAATAGGTTGTCATCAAAATTTATACGTATTTCTATTAATTTTAGTTAATAGTCATTGAGAGAGCAAATGAAAACAATTTAAAAGGTTAAAGGTTCTAATTGATTTTTTTTTATATTTAATGTAAGATTTAATTTGAAATAACTCTTGATTATAGAAAAATTATATGATATGCCCAAGTCTTTAATAAATGGTAGTCACTTGACTTGAGTAAAGTGTAGCTACATGTTGCATACTTGCATATAGAAAAAATGTCACTAGGTACAATAAAGACTTTTCGGACACAACTTTTAATATATATATATATATTTTTTTTTTTTTTCTTTTTTTTATAATTCGATAGTTACTTATAATAATAAGTGGTTTAAACAATGAACATCTTCATTCCCATAAAAAAAAATAATAATAATAACATCTTCATTGACAATACAGGATGTGTTAAGCATTTTTTTTTTTTTTTTTAGAAAGAAGACTGTAAATTACATGACTCTTATTGGCATAAATAATTGTTTTTAGTTATTAATAAAATTGCTCTTTTCGTTTGTCTTTTATTCCTAAAATGGAAAAGTCTCACATTGATCGCTAATTTAAGTGGATTTCTTTTTTCAATAATTAAGCACTTATTAATAAGTGATGTAACATATATTTTACTAAAATGTTTATTATTTATGACTTTACTATCTAACCACTGGTCATACCTCAGTCTGATCATAAAACCAAATAAGAACTACTCTCTTCTTATAATTCTTTGGTAGGTTTGGTTTTTAGAACAATGTAAAAGTACATTACCAATTTAATAGTTATGTGATTTTTCCAAATAATTTAATGAGATTTGTAATTAAAATGCAAATGAATGAGCATTTAAATTATCACTTAACATGGTTAGAGAATATTTCTCCAAACCAAATTTGAGGAGAAATTTAGTTTAAATAAAAATAAAAAATCTTATATTGTAATCATTAAAATCAATAACTCCCAATTGGCACGCCGCAATAGTTCTGGTATATTGCGGCAGGCCAAAAACTCGCCGCAATAGGCGACTTATAGCGGCTTTTTTTGTACCCGCCACAATAGGCCCACCGCAATAGGCCAATTTTCTTGTAGTGGTTTGACCATAAAATGAACAATAGAACAACAAAAATAAAGTACGTGATTCGCTTATACCTCCTGAGGGCGACAACATAATGACTTCTGGACGAAGGAAAGAAAAAGAAAGAAGACGTTGACACATTTCTGGCTTGAGTTTTTTATATTAGTTTATTTTGTTTTTTATGAATTTTTAAACTATTGTATTTTAGGTATAACCATATTTTTGTCCAACTTGTTAAGTAAAATAAATCCAAGAGAATGAGTAAATCAACATTCATGCAATTCAGTGAAATAGAATACTTTGGAACTAAATTAAAAAAAAAAAAAAACACTTTTACACTGCCTTAAATTTTTATTTATTTATTTTTCATTGCACTCAGTCTCAATGACCCTAAAGATTGTATTATGCAGTGTGTACTACGTGTACTATTTTATAACATGTTCTTCTGATGTTCAGGAAGTGGGTCGACATGTGTTAACTTATTAGTATATTTTTCTCTACGCTTCTATTCATGAGGAACCTTGTATCGAGAAAAGAATATACATGAAGAAGAAAAAGAGGAACCGGGTGTATTTCGATTCACGATTTAGATGTCTCTCAATATATGAAATTGACAAATATAGACCCTATTAAGTACTAACTATGAGAAATCAAATATATATGAGATGTATAAAATAATTTTGATAGTTTTTTTTTAATAAAAAAATTATGATAGTCAAAGTTTATTTTATTGATAACTCGATAATTATTAATAACGGATGATTTCAACTTGAATGTTTTAAAAAGACTGAAATATATTAATCAATCGAGCTACAAAGTTAAAAAATTAGAAGAAGAAAAATATCACACAGGAGGAGGAAAACAAAAAAACATAAAAGCACTTCTCTCTTTTTCATGTGTAGAAAAGCACAAAATTCCAATGGTGCAAAATTTGAACATTCGCGCCGAAAGAGAGACGACAACCGTAGTGTGTAACACCATTTTCACATTATTTGACTGTCCATTTTCTTTTTCTGTAACAAATTCCAAAATAGAAAACGGATCTTAGTTCAGCGGCTTGAACATGAGATTGAAGATTTGGTAGAGCTAGAATTTGGAAAACATGTCAAATTTTACTTATCCAAAATAACAGCACTGTGTCTGTGTCTGTGTGCATGAGACCGTTCACACACACACACACACACATATATATATATATATATATATAGTTGCCAGTTGGCATATATTGACAATCCATACCTTCCTCTTTATATTTTTTTCGAGCTATGCTTAAACACTTTTCATTCTTTTGGGACAAGGGCGGCGCATGCAACATTGCAAGTTGAAACCCTAATAATGTATATCAAATATTTATTTTTTTATTTTATTTTTGGGTGAGAATCTATTTAATATGTCAATTGCTATTTAAAATTATGAGTGGGAAGTGGGAACATTTTTCATTTAGAGTTTTAGAGTATTAAACCAACACCAACTAACCCCCTCCAGAATTAATTAGAATGTTCTTTATATTTTGTCATTGTCACTATACAGGTTGCTATAAATGAGGACATAATTAGCTATAAAGGCTTGCGTGTGCACTTCTTGTCTTTGATTTGTGGGTAACATGTCTAACGATTGTCGATGTCTTAAATAAATAAATAAATATTATTCAAAGAACTAACCAAGATTTAATGGGTATGGTATGGACTAAGGAGTCTTTTAATGATTTTTTTTTAATAAAAGAAATGATAAAAGTAAAATTATTTTGCTATAAAAAACTTACCAATTGATTATGTATGTGGTTAGTGTTACTTTAATAAAACTAGTATGTAATCCGTGCTACCGCACGGGAATAGATATAATTTAATAAAATAATGAAAAATATATATTGCATTTTATTATTTAAGTGATACTATTGATTTTTTTTTAATTTGTTAATCATGAGTTTAGTCATGTTTAAAAGACTTAGTTTATTCATGTTTAATAAAACTTAGCATTATTTAATTTTCTAACAATTGCATGGATATACTTAAAAAATACACATTAAGATGCATAGTATAGTTCCTATATATATAATTTAAATACTATTGATAAATAGTCATTGTTATATTTTGTTAAGTCTTTAAAAAATCTTGTAAGGATATTACTAGCTAGAAAATGTAAATTGTCCATATTGTTTTTGTTTAAAATTTATTAATTCTGAATTTTTGATTTTGAGAAGCACTTTTTTTTTTCTTTCTTTTTTTGCTTGCTTATTTTTTAAGTGATAATTGCCTGCTTCATAATGTTTTGGGTAAACTACGTATTTGGTCCCTATCCTATACACCATATTTCAATTTGATCCCCAACCTTTCAATTGTGTCAATTTAGTCCCTAACCTTTTAGTACTGTGTCAATTTAGTCCCTATAATTCTCTTTTAGATGAAAATTGATGACGTGTCTAATGGCCAAATTAAAAAATTAGTTTCCGTTGATATGACAATAAACTAAAATTTTATTTTGGCCGTTTGTCATGTAAGCAATTTTCATCTAATATATAATGGCAAGGACTAAATTGACATAACATTAAAAGGTTAGGGACCAAATTGACACAATTAAAAGGTTAAGGACCAAATTGAAATATGGTGTAAAAGTTAGGGACTAAATATGTAGTTTACCCTAATATTTTTTTAATTATTATTTATTTATAGGAAAACTTCATCTAATGTAACGAAATTGTTTTATTAATTTGGATTAAAAAAAATTAAATCAATATTGAAAATGAACATATAAGTTAGAATAATATTATTATAAATATCTTTTGTGCAATTTAAACATATTTGCTTGCTTGTTTTCTAATTAATAATTGATTGCTTTTAATTTTACGTAAACTTCATAATGTTAATAAGAAATTCTGAAGAAAAAAAAAAAGAAGGAAATCAAATTCGGTTTTTTCATGTGGGCTTGGTTGGAACAAAAGAAGGAAATCATATAGCCAATAAACATTAACATAAAAGAACTGAAAAAAGAGAAAGAGGGGATGGGGGTTAATGGAGACTCTGCCTTTTTGATCTTTATCATACCACTAAAAAAAAATGATTGCACAAATTGCAAACCAAATTAGGGAAAAAATAAGAATATGAAAGCAAGTGAGATAGAGAGAAACTACCTTGAATGCCTTTAAAAACTCAGAGCAAAAATTATGCATTTGAGAGATAGACAAAAGCTAAATGTGAAGATCTATGCGAGAGTGGAGGTTTGTGTTAGTTTTAACTTTTAAGTGGTGGAGGCATAGAAATGTTTTTTTTTTTTTTTTGTGTGTGGAAAATGTCGTTGAATGTTTCTGGAAGATTGTATGTTTATGCTTATACGAACAATGAATGGGATGGTAGGGATTTTTATAGTGTGCAAGTTAAATGTTTTTTGCTTAGGTGAATGAACTTGATTATTGTGGTTTTCTAACTTCCGTGTTAAGTGTTAATGCATGCACAAAAATTTAAAATTTTAGATAAGATACATGATGTAAAATTAACTATCTAATTTAGAATTTAAATTATATTTTCTTAGCTTTGATTATATATATATATATATATATATATATATATATATATATATATATATATATATATATAATTCCTTTGGCACAAAAATTAAGAAAGGATTTTAGAGTGATTGGGATTGATGTGAAAAAATTAAAAAGAAAAAGAAAAAGTGAAGAGCCAAGAGATAGAGAGTCATTAAAGACTCCCACGTGATTTGAGGAAATTTGTATATGTAAGTATGGTGGTCTTTAGGTTTATATTCTATGAGAAGTAACTACAAATTTTTGATAATCATAAGGATAAGGTTCTTTTTTTGTAATCACAACATAAACAGGGGAAAAAAACTGGCCTTTGTTAACAAAATAAGCAGGTATTATGGAAAATCATAGCTAACTACTTGTCATTTTTTTTTATTTTTTATGAATTGAGAATAGATTCAAGGGATAATAGTAATTTTTGGTACAATTGTGACTACCGTTCAAATGAGAACATTAAAAGCTCTAATAAATAGCATATCAACAGCTTATCAAATAATTGACCAATAATAATAACAACATAAACAATTGTCATTTTTTTTTTTATGAATTGAGAATAGATTCAAGGGATGATAGGAATTTTTGGTACAATTGTGACTACCATTCAAATAAGAACATTAAAAGCTCTAATAAATAGCATATCAAGAGCCTATCAAATAATTGACCAATAATAATAACAACATAAACAATAAAAAAGAGCTGACCTTTGGTAAGGAAATAAGTAGTTAAAAAGCCTCAGTTCGTTGGCAACAGAGTTTCCCAATTTTATGACAATCTCCTGTGGGGGGAAAAAACCACAGTACATAAGGACATAAACTGTGAAAACATAAATAACCTTTGTTAAGACAATAAGCTGTTTAAAGACCCTTTATCATATAAGTTACGAACACATTTTTACGGTAAAACAACATATATCCTTTATTAATGCATTATTAGAACTCTCATTTGCAATTCAAACAATTCTCTAGTTTCCTTGCAACTTGTTATGAAACAGAAAATTGACATGCAACATCAATCATAGGAAAACAAAAAAAACTTATATAATTAAATAATAAAAATTATTCACAAAAAAGACGGAAAGCATAGGCAGAAGAAAGCAAGGAGTAATCAAACCTTAGGAATGGTTGGAATTCGTTTTGCAGAGCATAAACCAGGACCATTAAAATTCTGAGTTTCCTTGCAATTTGTTATGAAAAAGAAAAGAAACATGCAACATCAATGATAGGAAAACAAAACAATTTTATAATTAAACAATAAAAATTATTGACAAAAGAGAAGAAAGTATAGGAAGATGAAAGAAAATAAACATGCAACATCAATCATTGGAAAACCACGAATTGATATAATTAAACAATAAAAAATTTACACAAAAAGGAACGACAGTATAGGTAGTTTAAAGAAAGTAGTAATCAAACCTTAGGAATGGTTGGAATTCGTTTTGCAGAGCATAAACCAGGAGCATGAAAATTGTAAAGACAAGTACAATCGGAATATCTGGAGAACCTCTTCTTATATAAGATATAGAAATACCCAAATACATGCATTGTTGATACTGAGAGATTCTTTTGAAATTCCATAGCATTGATTGAAGAAGAGGGGAGCTGTATATTAAGGTGCCTGAATCGGTGTAGAAAAGGGAGGTGAACTTGAAAATACGTGGGTGTGGAAAATGGAGGTGAACTTGAAAATACACGGGTTTGGAAAAAAAGAAGAAGAAGCACATCGGAATTACAAAAGATGGAGGAAAATTAGACTTCAATTTCATATTTACATTGACATGTGGCACAATATAGATTAGAATTCTAATTTAGAATTGAAATTGGAGTTTCTTCCTGCTTCACCTATTATATATATATAGATAATAAATAAATGTATAATTTTAAATTTTTTTTAATCTTTGTGATTCGTGACAAATTATTTTATAAAATTTATATGTGATAGCTAATATTTGTAATATTTATAACATCACTATTTTTTTTAATAGATTCAAAGGAGCTTCGTTGCGCTATAGGGAAGATTTAAACTAAAATACCTTATTCAACTATAATAGATCGACTTTATCAATTGTTAAAGCCTAATTTTTCTAAAACCAAATATATTGCAAGCCCAAACATTATTAGAACCATTATTTCATCTTTATAATATATACATACATACATATATATATATATATATATATATATATATATATATATATATATATATATATATATATATATTTATTGCCTAAGTCCATATAGAAAATTATGGTGATTTTTGAAGAAATGTGGTATTGAAGGCAAAAGAGGACCTATTTGGAGCTTACCCATGGGATTTAGAACCTTAACTTAGAGCTTACCTAAGGGCATCAGGTCCTAGATTAACAGCCAGCATCAATTTTTTTGCCGTAATTAAATGCTATTGTTATAGATTGGATCTAATATATCAATTTTTTTAAAGTAAACAGTAATACTTATTAGGCATCAAATCATTGATTGTTGCATCATGCATGTTTCTTAAAATGTGATTAGATATATTTTTCACATTTAATTTCAATTTTCATCATGCATCATCGTAAAAAATTTGTTGATATTCATCTGATTGTTGTACTATTTCAAATGTCACATTAGGTCAATGCATTAGCATGATAGATTTGTTGGGCTTTGTGGAGCCTAGTTGTGTTTGATCCGGTTGATGACCCGACCCGAATAATGTTGCGTGGTTTTTAATGGGAGATTTTCTGTGGCTTAGTCTATAGAGCAGAGGCTTAGGTCGACAGGCTAGGGTTTGGGGGCAACGCCCCCGGGAAAAATTGTTTGGCCCGTTTTGTAGCCTATTGTGAGTCTTGTGTGCAGGATATAGAAAAAACATTATTTTTTGGTGATTGGATTTCTGTTGTTATTTTTGAGAGAGAAAAACTGTAGCCATACTTTGTATTTTTTTCCAGATAATAGTGAAATCTTTGCAATTCTGTGGACGTAGGCAAATTACCGAATCACGTAAATACTGTTTTGTACGTGTGATTATTTTTCTTTGGTGTGTGTTTTATCTATTTTTTGTTTCTCACAGGTTAGGAATTTCATAGTAATTCCCTACAAGATTAGGCCATATTTCCTTAACTTTCCATATTATTATTACAAGATTTTTCTATTGCCTAGATTAGGGATTATGGTGTTTGAATAGCTCATATCTGTAGATTCGTGCATTTAGCTAGATATGATTCTATCATAATCATAAAGTTAGTCTACATAAAATATGAATGTTCTTGCATGATCATAGAAAACTTTGACATGTTGCTTAATATTTGCGTAGCATAAAATAAATAAGTGAAATAAAGTAAACTTTGATTTCCGTTCTTGCATACAACTAACATGTCATCTAGGTTAGAATTTTGCATCTTTCTTATACGAGATAAGAATTGTCATGTGAAATAATTAATTATTAGTTGAAATGTGAAATTTCCTACAGTTGAGGTTAGGAGTTAGAACTACTTCTTTAGGAATATCCATACAATATCCCCAGACATGTAGCGGACCTGTATACATTTTAATCTTCTTTCATATTCATACATTTTGGTGATCCCCATGCACGGGTAGATGTTGCGTGCTTAATTTTACTTTTGCTTTCTTCTTTTATTTTGTGTGATAGATTGAGTAGATTGCTTATATTGATCATTAATTGTACCCTATAAATTGGTTTTTGGATCAGGTGGGATGGCTGTGTAACACCTTCTTACTTTGTAAGTTAGCCTATAATCTTATTCTATGGATTGTAAATTATGTTTCATTTGATGTAATTTTTTATATAGTATTTTCATTAAATGGTAGATATGAAATAAAAATTTGTACTTTATTTAATTATATTGTAATCAAAGTCATGTAATTTTTATGTTCAAACATTTTTTGTATCATTTATATATCATTGAAGTTTATTTGATGAGATTCAAAAAAAAAAAAAAAATCCCATGAAATTAAATAAAGTGATAACTCCATGTAAGCCTCTTGGGTTAGTTAGATAATATTTACAACTATTGAATATCTATCTTAAAAATTGGTATTAAGAGTCGATTTTCCAGTTAGCTTAACTTGTAAAGTCTATTATTATTGAATAAGATATTTGAGAATCAAACCCCACATCACCAAAAATCAACTAGTGCTTTAGCCTGATGATTCATAGAGCAGACAACATAGATTTTAATTCTACCACATATATTTATCTATCACAAATAAAAAAAGAAATAGAAAATAGTATTGGAAAATTATATATATATTTTAAAAAAGAATCTTGCTCCTTCGAGTCACAGCTGCCACACTTGCCTACTTTAAGCCTCTCATTTGTGTAATTCCTTTGCGAGTTCATTTCCATGATACTAACACAAATATTCCTCAAACTCTATTGATAAATCGTAATTTTTTTTTTCTAGGTATAATTTTTTAGAAATATTTTATAAGGGCATTGGTTTATGAACTATTTTTAGAACTATTTTATTAGGTGTATGATAAAATAATGAATGATGTTGACTATGAAAGTGGTGTCAAACGTTTCTACTATAGTTTATTAACAATTGCTATAAGACATCCGTTAACGTAACCATTTTTTTAAATAATTCATTATCAAAAAAGTTTTAAAAATATCCTATAAAAAATAGAAAAGAAAAGTTAGAAAAAATAACTAGTACCAAACATATACTTAATGACCACTATATCACACACGTGCATCGACAGGTGTAAATGACATTTGTTGGATTAACCCATTTTATTAGGGGGTTAGGTTATTGTTTTAATTTTTAATCTATTTAATTGGATTGAATTAGGGTTATATAAAAATACATTAGCATCAATTAACATCGTACCAAAAAATCCCATTAAAAATCATACAAAAAATAAAAAGACCAATTGATTCTTAGTTCACATGAGAATTAAAGGGGAAAAAATTTTCACATAGAAAATTATTAATATATGAGAACTAAAAATAAAAATGATATCTTTTAGGACATAAGGGAAAAAAGAGAAAAATGGATGGTATTTCAATTTACACTTAATATAACTTTTAGTGGTGTTAGTATTACACCCCTTGATAACATTTTATTAGACATGTTTTTTTTTTTACAATTTTATCCCTGGATTTTATGGTCGCCTTATACAATTTGTAAAATATCAAAATAATCATAGATAAATAACTATTTCATTAAAATGATGGTATTAGTTTCTAAATTTTTTATTTATTTAAAATGATATATATATTTTGTCCTCATAAAATAGTCCACTCCATTTATCTCTAAAATCTTCAAGAAAATCTTCATTTTCCTCTTTTTTATGTGTGTGTTTGTTTCTCAAAAAAAAAAAAAAAATCTCTCTCTCTCAAATGGAACAAAAAAAATCATAGCACCGTACTACCTTCTTTTTTTTTTTTGAGAAACACCATACTACCATTTAGCTAGAGGATTTTATCCCCAAGATTTTTCACCCTAAACGGTGACAAAGCTTTTATTTTATTTTATATTATTTTTGATTGGACAAAGCTTTTATTTTCTGGTTAGGGTTGGTCACTCGTAGGCCAACTTTAAACGTATGTTTATCCACATTCCGTGGGACCCAATAGGCGCAATAAACTTGGTAGACCAGCGGACAAAGTGGGCCAATGAATGTCTTGTAACACTCACCTTATCAACACTTGAGAACACAAGATCGCACCTTTTTATCTTAGATCTAATCCCGGTCACCGCTAAATATGGTCCATCTCTCCAACCCGCGCGTGGTTTTAAATTTTCTTGTTTAGTTCCTTCATGAAAATTAATTAAAAATACCAAAAAAAACCCAAAAATGAATATTCTTTTTTCAGTTTGATAGATAGTTTCAATTTTTGGATCCCACTCTTAATAATTTCTTTTATAATCAGACTAAGATATTATTTTTATTTTTTGATGCTAATCCGCTTGTAGTTTAAAATTTTCTTGTTTAGTTTTTTAATGAAAATTAATTAAAAAAACCAACAAAAAAAAAACCCACACATGAATATTCTTTTTAATTTTGAAAAATAGTTTCAAATTTTAGGGTATGCTCTTGATAATTCTTTTTATCATCAGATTAAGATATTATTTTTTTTTGGGCACAAGTATCAATACTTAAATCTCTTGTTTGAAAATAAAAAATTTTACCAACTAAACTAACCGAAACACATAATAAAAAAAAATTGAATATCCTCTATTTATGAGATTTTTATGACGAGACAGAAGGATAATTTGAGACACATATAATGCTGTGGGTTTTATAATTGAAGCCGTGAGTGGTGGTAAACTCAGTGGTGTCCAGATGGGCAAGTGGGTCTCTTGGGGAGTGACTAGTAGTGAGTGTGATATGAATGACTGAATGTGTTAGTGTTAGCATAATAATTATTTGGGTTTTCTTTTTGAGTGAACGTTAAGGTTGCTAGCATTATACGGTACCATCTTCTTCCTTGCTTTATCACTGTGTATCTACTTATCTAGTTAGTTTCTTTTTCACTTTTGTTTTTTGCTTTACGAAGCTAGCTGTGTTAATAAAGTTGGTAAGCTCACATGTACTGTACCTGACCTCGTGTTCCTCATAGTTTTTATTTTTTTTCATCACCGAAATTCCTTTTGTAGGACCCGAATAAGATATATTTTTAGGTGGTTTGTTTGAAACACCGTAATGATTCATTGATTTTTGTTTGATATATATATATATATATATATATAATTTTATTTTTTGCTGAATTGTTTGATCTTATCTGAAAATGTTCCCTCATGTTACTGTTTTTAGTCCAAATTCTTGCCAAAACGAACTCTAAAAGGTTCCGTACCTTCACATGCTATGGATGCTAATAAATCCAACGCATAAATATATAAATGCTAGGGAATAAAATGTTACGTAATATGCCTAAGGAGTTTTATTTTTTTGGCTAAACTCTTCGGTTTTACTTCGGATGGTAGTAATTAACTAGTTATACAAATGATTACATCTCGATGGATTGGAAGCTATAAAAATGAGTTCTTGATATAAGTTGTGAACAAATATATAGGTTTATATTTATATTTATTATAAAAGTGATACCTCAATATGTATATGTATATTAAGATTCTCAACAAAAAAAAAAAATGTATGTTAAAACTTTACATGAACAGCTTTCAATAGTTTTTTCCTAAAATAAACAACTTTAATTAACAAGAGTCATGACTCAAGACTCGAGGCATTTGTTCAAGACTTCGACAAATGGTTGAGAATAATTAAATGACATTTTGGTTTACAATTTTAGCCACGCAAGGTGATTAGATGAAAGGTTGTAAAAGTAGAGTAGGGACAATTGTGGGCGGTGCATGCAATCAAAAGGAAACCATCAGATAATAAAAGCAAAAATGGGAGGCGAAAATAAAGGTGCGCTTAGAGTCAAACCTTGTAGTATATGTATTATTAACAAATACAAAAAGAAAAAAAAAGTTAAAAAAAAAAAAGATTGATCGAAATAATAGAAAGAATGAACACGATCATGCAATTGTTTTGTTTATTCTGTTTTCTTCTTTTCTTTTTCAATTCCCGAGTGGTGAGGATGATCCTCTCCATTTGCATACTCCATCCACGTATATATATTAAGAATGCAGAATAATTTTGTCATGGCACGTAGATGCATATGGATCATCTATAGCTAGCTGTTATAATCTTCAATGTGAAAAGGGTTATTTACTTTTTTGCAGCGCTCTTGTGAAATATAGAAAGTATATATATGCATAATGTGATTTTCTTAATATATATATGGGAAAGGAAAGCATTAAAAAAAAAAATGAAAGAGAAGATATAAAATATGTTTGGTTAATTAGGACGGATAAGAAGACATATTATGTATTTCACATACTCCATTTTCCTTTTTCCTCCCTTTTTCCATTTCTTTCTAACCAAATATAAGAAATAGTGTGTGATGAGTTGCGAAATTCTCTTCGTCCACATAATGTAGTGGACGACCAAATCGTCATAAATAAGATATTCAATCCGGAAGCCATTATGGTTGCACGAAGTAATGGACATAACGACTTAGAGACATTCAGTTTATAGCATTAAATTACCATAAGCGTTACCCAAGCAAGTAGTTAAGCCACCGTTAAAGGCCCCCAACGACTAGAAACACAAAGGCATATATAAACCACATCAAACCTAGAACAAAAGCACAGTCTTCACACCTGTCATCACTGACACTCAACCATTGCCCTCACTCTTTGCATCTAATTTTGTCATCGGAGGTTTATTGGCTGGCACCACATCGGTGAGCTATCTAATTTACTTTCTTCTCATCTTGCAGGTAACGTACCTTGGAACCATTTGGACGACTACAACTACTAACGAATTTGACTTCATCAGTGTGTATACTGTATATACCATTTTCTCAAAACCAAGTACAATGCTGGCATGTAAGAATTTACATTTGATAAAGGGCCACCACACAATACTTAAAAAAGCTAGAATTTTATTTATCAATTGAATCAAACCAAATATAAATAGACATGATATTATGGTTATTTTCTGCTAAGCACAATTATCAATTTTTTGTCCAATGAATATATGTTAACTAGAGCATACAATGCGTACATTAAGAATAATACCATTACACGCACACTGCAGAATTGGTAGTGGGGGGCAATCCCCTATCATTAGGGCGTAGTGAACAAGTCATGGCTTAAAGGTATTTGGATTAGGCCACATAAAATTGTCACCATATTCATTTGCACATGATGATCATGAGCTCAGGTGGATGGGTATTTTTTACTGCAGTTGCATACAACCACCTTGGATAATACGTATATATAAAACTTTTATTCTATGGAATCCACATTTTATGAAAGTGACAGTTTATATAATTCTTGATTTGAGTTATAATATATATATATATATATATATATATATATATATATATATATATATATATATATATATATATATGATGAGGGTAAAACTAACATGACGGTCTGGCTGGTATGATTAAATTAAGGTAACGGGCAATATGGTCTAAAGAGGACGGATCGGTTGTAGACGGACGGAAAGAATTTATGCATTGCTCTCCAGGCTACCTTAAACCACGCCATGAAATTAGGGCTGACATGGCCTTGAGTGTGATTCACGCAAACGTAAGTACGAAGAATTCTTGCGCTACACATTAGCCTTAATCAAAGAAATTTTATAAGGAAAGGAATTCTTGAAGGTACGAGAATGGAAAGAGTTTTGGTCATGAAAGGAAAGAGCTTGGTGATCAAGGAAGAAAAGGCCGGCTCTACGCCCCTATAAATACATCCAAAACCCCCATGACTAAAGGTACACACATTTGACCCAACTCTAACACTTTAGGGTTGAGAAGAAATTCTAACTTGACCTTCGGAGGGTTCTTGGCCGGCACCACACCGGTGCTCTCTTTTAGGTCTCTTTGTTTTCTTTTGCAGGTTTGAGTCGAGTTGGAGAGTGCTTGCAACTTACTGGTGATATTCTCAACCTCATCAGTTGGCGCCGTCTGTGGGAAACGAGAGTGAAAGGAAAACTGATTCAACCTTTGCTCTATTCCAAAGACGAAAAGTTGCATGGTACTCACTAGATCAATGGCGACAGTCAACAATCAGGGCGAAGAACCGCATGCTACAGCGCTAGAAAGACAAGTTCAGACGCTTGCTGCTGCTGTCGAGCGCCTCACTAAGCAGAATAACGACTTGGAAGAGCAACTACAGCAGATGACCGCGCGCCAAAGTGCACCACAGGAGGACCAGGAAGTCGCGAGCCCGGAGGGGAGGGATGCCGTCAGGCCTGAAGGTAGCACCGCACCGACAAGACAGGAGCGGCAGGAGACAAACCCGCCGTCTGCTTTGGACTCCATGCCACCTCATATCACCGCTGAGATGCAGGAGATGAGGGAACGCATGGATGCGATGATGAACGCCCTTAAGGGACAGGTATCCAGCAACCTGGACGACCTAGTCCACAGAACGGATTCGCCCTTCACGGCTTTGGTGAACACGTGCCCCGTTCCTCCGAAATTTCGTATGCCCCATGTGGAAAACTACGACGGATCTAAAGACCCGGTGGATCACTTGGAGTCCTTCCGAACCCTAATGCATCTTCAGGGTGTACCGGATGAGATAATGTGCAGGGCTTTTCTCACTACTTTGAAAGGACCTGCAAGGGATTGGTACAGAAGGCTAACTCCAAATTCCATCGGCACTTTCAAGGAGCTAGGCGCACAGTTCGTGTCACACTTTATTGGAAGCCATCGTCACAAGAAGTCAATTGCCTGTATACTGGGTATTAAGCAACGCGAAGACGAGACACTAAGGTCCTATATAGCCCGCTTCAATAAGGAGTCCCTCTTGATAGACGACGCAGATGACAAGATATTGGTGACAGCGTTCACGAACGGGCTACAGGAGGGTAAGTTCTTGTTCTCTCTATGTAAAAATGACCCAAAGACTATGTCCGATGTATACTACAGGGCGACAAAGTATATGAACGCGGAGGATGCCCTGCTGGCCAGGGACGACTATAAACCAAGGAAAAGGGAAAGACAGGAAGATACGAAACCAGATAATGGACGAAAAACGGCAAGAACCAGAGATCGACGGGAAGATCGGAGATCCAAACCACCTTCGGGGAGGTTTACGAGTTTCACCCCCCTCACAGCCCCGATTGACCAGGTGTTAATGCAAATAAAAGATGAACGAACCCTGACGTTCCCGGGCAAATTGAAGGGAGATCCGAACAAAAGGCCACGTGATAGATACTGCCGCTTTCATCGTGACCACGGCCATGATACGATGGACTGTTACGACCTGAAGCAACAGATCGAAGCCCTCATCAGGTAAGGAAGGTTGCAGAGGTTCGTGAGGAAAGAGAGAACGGATCAACCCCAGAAGCAGGGTCAAAGACGGGAAAACGAACGTCCCAGACCACCGGTAGCGGACATACGGATGATAATAGGGGCAGTACTCCAACGGGGTCGTCTAAAAGGGCCAGAAAGACCTATTTACGGGCAGTACAAAATGTCCAGTCAACGGGCTCTACACTTGAAAGAATACGGCGGAACGGCTCCAGTATCGAGTTTTCTGAAGAAGAGGCCCGGCGCCTTCACCACCCTCATGACGACGCGCTTGTGGTTAGTATACAGGTTGGGAACTTCAACGTCCACCGAGTTCTAGTAGACAACGGAAGCTCGGCGGACATCCTCTACTACCCTACGTTCCAACAAATGGGGATTGCAAAAGAGCGACTGGTCCCGGCACGCACACCCCTCGTTGGCTTTGGGGGAACCCGGGTCCATCCTTTAGGATCCGTCACGTTGTCGGTGACGGTAGGAGACTACCCGCAGCAAATAACCAAGGATGTGTCCTTCCTAGTGGTTGATTGCTCCTCAGCGTATAATGCCATACTCGGACGACCCATTCTCAACACATGGAAGGCCGTCACTTCTACCTACCATCTAATGATCAAGTTCCCCACCGAACATGGAGTTGGAGAACTGCGCGGAAATCAGGTTGCCGCATGGGAATGTTACGTGGCCATGACGGAGATGGATGACCATGTACAAACGATGAACATCGAAGAACAGAGAGCAGCGGCAGAACCCGTGGAGAGATTGGAAGAGATGCAACTGGACGATTCAAGGATCAACTGGACCACCAGGATAGGGACCTCGATAGACCAAACGGTTCGACATGCGCTTCTGCTGTTCCTCAAAAAGAACCAAGACGTATTTGCATGGAGTCATGATGACATGCTAGGAATAGATCCGGTAGTCATTGTCCACAAATTGAACGTGTCACCCTCGTTCTCTCCAGTTCGGCAAAAGAAGCGCGTATTTGCCCCCGAACGGGATCGCACCACAGCAAAGGAAGTTCAAAAACTACGAGAAGCAAACTTCATACGAGAAGTATACTACCCAGACTAGCTGGCGAACGTGGTGATGGTCAAGAAGTCAAATGGGAAGTGGAGAATGTGCGTCGACTTCACGGACCTGAATAGAGCGTGCCCTAAAGACAGTTACCCGCTCCCACGCATTGACGCCTTAGTGGACTCCACCGCTAGACATAAGTTGTTGAGCTTCATGGACGCCTTCTCAGGGTACAATCAGATCAAGTTGGAGGAAACAGATCAAGAGAAGACATCGTTTGTGACAAGCCAAGGGCTTTTTTGCTACAAAGTAATGCCGTTCAGACTGAAGAATGTAGGAGCCACGTACCAGCGATTGATGAACAAAATGTTCGCGCACCAGATTGGCCGGAACGTCTAGGTCTATGTAGATGACATGCTGGTGAAGAGCGTAAAGGTGTCGGATCATCTGAGGGACCTACAGGAGACTTTCAACACTCTTCGAACGTATAAAATGAAACTGAACCCAAGCAAATGCGCATTCGGAGTGACCGCTGGAAAGTTCCTAGGATTCATGGTGTCCCAACGGGGCATAGAGGTCAACCCCGAGAAAGTGAAAGCAATTATGGGGCTGTCTCCTCCAAGGACGGTGAAGGAAGTGCAAAGTTTGACGGGGAAGATTGCAGCTCTAAACAAGTTTGTATCAAGAGCAACGGACAAATGTCTGCCTTTCTTCAAAACACTAAGAAGATCTTTCAAATGGACGGACGAATGCCAAAAGGCCTTTGAGGAGTTAAAAGCATATCTCTCCGCCCCGCCGCTGCTTAGTCCGTCCACACCAGGGGAGGAATTGTTTATGTACCTTGCCGTCTCATCAGCAGCCGTAAGTGCGGCTCTCATCAGGGAGGAAGGAAAGATACAGAAGCCTGTGTACTTTGTAAGCCGAGCGCTAAGGGGCGCAGAGGGGAGATATCCACAGATGGAGAAACTTGCCTTCGCTCTTATGACCGCGGCACGAAAACTGAAGCCCTATTTTCAAGCACATCCCATAATAGTCCTAATGGACCAGCCCCTGCAAAGGGCAATGAATAATCCTAAAGCTTCCGGACGGATGGCTTTATGGGCGACTGAGTTGAGTGAGTATGATATCTGATACCAGCCACGAAAAGCAATGAAAGGGCAAATATTGGCAGACTTCATCGCAGAATTCACTACGACTGAGGAACAGGGGGCAGAAGAGACGCCCACATGGAGAATTCACATAGACGGGTCCTCCAATAAGCATGTGGGAGGAGTCGGAGTCGTACTCCACGCACCGGAAGGAGATAAGATCGAATGCATGATTCGTCTAGAGTTCCCCACTACGAACAACGAAGCAGAGTATGAGGCCCTGGTGGCAGGATTGGAACTCGCGATAGCAGCTGGGGCAAGGAAGGCAGTAGTCTACTCCGACTCTCAAGTCGTAGCCAGCCAAATTAATGGGAGCTATGATTGCAGGAACGAACGAATGAGAAGGTACCTCGGAGAAGTGAAGGAACTAGCGAGTAACCTCCAATTCACGGTAACTCAGGTCCCACGAGAAGAGAATCAAGAGGCGGACCGACTTACCAAAGCTGCTTCGGCCGAACCCATGATCGCCCCAGAACAGGTATTGTCCTTCGTCCAACATTCATCGCTACTAGATAACGTTCGGATGCAGGAATTAAGCACTAAGGACGATTGGACGGCTCCGATCGTGGCGTACCTCAAGGACGAGAAGCTGCCAGACAGTAGGGAAGATACGAGAAAATTGAAGGTTAAGGCTGCACGATTCGTACTGATTAAAGGCATCCTCTACAAAAGAGGATTCTCCCGACCGTATCTAAGGTGCGTCGGCCATGACGAAGCCAACTACGTGATGAGGGAAGTTCACGAAGGAATTTGTGGAAACCACTCGAGATCAAGGTCTTTGGTGCACAAGCTACTCCGAGCAGGGTACTACTGGCTGACAATGCAGAAGGATGCGCATACGTACGTCAGAGCTTGCGACAAGTGTCAACGGTTTGGCAATCTCATTAGACAGCCAACGGAGGAACTCACACCCATGATGGCCCCATGGCCGTTTGCACAATGGGGGTTAGATATCATGGGCCCGTTTCCAATAGCAGCAAGACAACTAAAGTTCTTGGTGGTTGGCATCGACTACTTCACCAAGTGGGTGGAAGCCGAAGCCCTTGCAACTATCACGGAGAAGAACATTCGCGGCTTTGTATGGAAAAGTATTATTTGCCAATATGGGATCCCGAGAGTGCTCGTTTTCGACAATGGGAAACAATTCAACAACGAGGCATTTCAAGACTTCTGCTTTCAGCTGGGAATCAAGAACCACTACTCGTCGCCCGCGCACCCACAGGCCAACAGACAAGTTGAAGTCACGAACCGGTCCTTGCTAAGAATTATCAAGACCCGACTCGAGGGGGCAAAAGGCATATGGCTAGATGAACTACCAAGTGTGCTATGGGCGTACAGAACAACGGCAAGGACGCCAACAGGAGAGACACCGTTTCGATTGGCGTTTGGTGCTGAGGCCCTCATACCGGCAGAAGTGGGGTTGACAAGTTACCGCGTGGAAAGCTATGACGAAAACAAGAATGTTGAAGCATTACGTTTGGAGCTTGACCTTGTCGATGAAGTTAGGGCAGCAGCAGCCCAGAGACTGGCACAGTACCAAGACATGATGGCGAAACACTACAACTCCAAGGTCCGACACCGAGACTTCAAGGTTAGAGATCTGGTGTTACGAAGAGTGCTTGGCGCTACGAAGGATGCATCCCTAGGAAAGCTGGGTCCCAACTGGGAAGGCCCGTACAGAATCATCTCATGGCACAGGAAAGGAACGTACTACCTGGAGACGTTAGATGGAAGGAAGTTGGGCCATCCCTGGAACACGGAGCACCTGAAGAAGTACTACCAATAGTGCAGCAATCAGAAGACGATATCTACTGCCTAATTTTTTGTTAAATTTTTAAACAGTCATAGCTTTTACTTTTCTACTCATGTTTTCGTTTCCATTAACAATCTGGTTTGTTGAACTTATGAGAGGAATTTTTTATTTAGAAAATACGGAATGCATGCTGTTGAAAAAACCTACGAGTCCACAAAGTGGACGGATCATCCAAAGGATGAGAGACCAACGAGTCCACAAAGTGGATGGATCATCCAAAGGATGAGAGACCTACGAGTCCACAAAGTGGACGGATCATCCAAAGGATGAACAACCTACAAGTCCACAAAGTGGACGGATCGCCCAAAAGATGAACAACCCACAAGTCCACAAAGTGGACGAATGAGCAACCTACAAGTCCACAAAGTGGACAGATAATGAAAAGATAAAAACATACAAGTCCACAAAGTGGACGGATAATGAAAAGATAAAAACATACAAGTCCACAAAGTGGACGGATTTTTCTGAAGGGCAAAAACCATATGTGGATGGATCCACTGAAGAGCTGAATAAATAAGCAAAAAAGCGAAATTCAATCAAAATGAACAGATAGTCCAAGACATACTGAAGATATCAACCAAAGCATAAAATGACGGATAAAAATATTAACGGATTATCAAAGAAATACAAATGATACCGTACAGTTCGACAAAAAGGAGTCCGAAAGAGTTTAACAGAATACAGAAAATGAACTTGTTACTTATAGCCACAAATTAAACTAATCTTTAACAATGACGGGTTCTTCAGGAACTTCAGGCAACGGCTGGACAGACTCAGTGACGGTCGTTTCTTCTGTAGCTTTAGCAAACCCGTCGTCATTTGGAACCTCGCCGAAGAGTTCCTCGGTCCCTTCAGAGTCGACGGTGTGAGCAGGGGTTCGGGCCTCAGCATCTATGGTTATATGAGCTAAGTCCAAGTCAGGGAATGATGCCTTCACCAGACGGAGGCAATCATCGAACCTGTCATTAAAGGAGGAACCCAGCTCCATCAGAAGTGCGTCGGAATCTCGATATTCTTTGACGGCATCGATTTTCGCCTGCTGAATGTCGTCGTCATGAGATTTCACTTTCTTCCTGAGCAGCTCCACCTCCTTCTCTAAATTTTCGTGAGCCTGCTCGGAGAGCGTCAGCTTCTTCTCATGACGGACTCTCCACAACTTCAACTCGTCCAGCTCTTCCGCTGTCGCCTTTGCCTTAGCACGAACTCGCTCGAGGGCTCTTTCCTGAGCAAGGCAACGGTCTGATAAGCCCTTGGCCATTAACACACCCTGTGACGGTTTGATTAGAAATCAATTCATGATGGCAAAAAACTAAACAAAGTTATGGGCTTATGACGGAAGCTAACCTGGGCTAAGCTATACAGACAAGAGTCCCCCATGGTCTTGGTGGCATGGTTCCCCAAGTCCTCATAATCGTCATCGGTGATGATGGAACCTATACGACGGAGAGCATATTGGGGGTCTTCGCGAAGCAGGACGGGGGGTTTCTCCTTCACGGGGTCCGGGTTGGTCATAAAACCCTTCCCCTTGCCGATTCCAAGCTTAGGGGCTGGTTTCGTCATGCCGGACCCCTGACCGGCAGGTAGACCCGTCACAAGCTTTTGCTTCTTCGAATGACGGTCCAACCTCTCGACGGATGGCCTTTTAAGTGCCGGAAGTGACGGATCTGCCTTTGAAGCATCGCTCCCCTTCTTCTTCTTGGCTGCTTGTTTGATGAGCGCCCGTCTCCTAGCATCGTCCATTTCTGCAAAGGGAGACGGTCAATAAAAGCAATATAAAGCGAAATTATCGACGGAAGGATTTCAGCACTTACGTTTGCGTACACCTGTGTCGTATCTTCTGGCGACGGGTGTAGGTTTAGGACCGTCACAATACCAATGCAACGTGTCCAAGGTGACGAGCTTTGACCAGGTCTGTTCAGACAACTTCGTCTTTTGGAAAATTTTCTCCAAGAAACCAAACTGCTCGGTCGAGATAGGTGGACGGTCCCTCGCTAAAGAGAGAGAAAAAAAAAAGTTAAGAGAAAATTCATGAAATAAATGACGGTTAATGAATAGACGGGCTCGTACCAGACGGGGGCATTATACCCCACGTTTTATCAACCGGCATGTAGTCGCCGTCGCCTGGACGACACATTTAGTTATCCCCTCGAAGGAAGAAGTAACGACCCTTCCAGCTACGGTTGGAGTCTGGGGTCTCAGATACTAGCCTGAGTATCGGACTCCTCGGTACAAAGCTGTACATCCCTTTAGACTTTGTGACTTCAGACGGACGGTAACAATGAAAAAATTCTTCCACTGTTAACTGTCTAGCTCCGTCAGACATGACGCCGTACAGTACCTCGACGCTCAGGAAAACCCGCCATGTGTTCGGAGATATTTGGGTGACGGCTAGACCTAGGTACCGGAGGAGACGACGGTGCAATGCACTTAAGGGGAAATGGAGACCCGCTTTTAGCATTTGCTCATAGACATCGACGTCTTCGAGGCCACGGTAATAACATTTTTCTGATTTGAATGGTAGACGGATGGATATGGTGTCGGGTATTTGGTATTTTTGCCTCAGCGTGTTGAAATGCGCTGGTTTAATAGTTGACACAAAGTCATTCACCGTCCACAAAGGGAGCAGGATGAACTCCCTGAATCCGTCAGGACCAATGACTGATTGGACCGGAGGGTCGACACCATCCAGGTTGTCAGTCGAGTCATATTCTGACCCGTCCGTATCTTGCCCTTCATCTTCCCCATGGGAAGGAGAGCTAGTCGACGGTTCCCTCTGTTGGGGTTTATGCCCTAAAACCCAATTTATTGGCATGTATTTAATAATTAAATTGTTTAATTATATGAGACTATCTATAAATGAACTAAGACATTATCATAGTCCATGAGATGCATTGTATGTGATTTATGTGAAAAGTCACAGAAGATATAAATCACAAGTTCTTTGTAAACTCATAAGTTTAGTTCGTAGTCGGTGATGAAATTGGGCGTTTCATCTGCGAAGACTATAACATATCAACTAAGTGATTTGTCTTGATCATGGAAGTGGAGACTTCTAGTTGGTATGTTGATATGTTTTAAGAGTTAAGACATATTGAACTGGACCACTGTGAGATTTATTATTCTCCTAACGACTGTCAAATGAATAATAAATCTCACGACTTCTATTTACGTCAACTCTAAATCCTGAGAGAATAATGGACCTGATCATGAGATGTAGGTTGCTTTGATATATCAGGAGTGAGATCTATTAGTTACGGTCAAAACCTCAGTATGTTGGGCATCCGCATTTAGTGTTGATGGAACATATATTCTCAAGATGGAATTCATAATCTCTTAATGGAGATACAAAATATTCCCTTGAGATAAGTTTAATGAATTTAGTTATTCAGAGTGTTGGGCCCAACCACTTTAGTAAGGAGTTACTAAAGTATATATTTATGAAATTGGATTTCATAAATATATGACGAATAACATAAAAGATTAAACCGGGTACTCAAGGATTAAGATGTAGTAATCTTAAAAGTGGCAGTCTATATTCATGACTTTGGATTACTACGAATATTTTAATGAAGGGGTTGTATGCATGATAAAGTCTTGGGATATAATTTATTAATAAGGCCTAGAGTGCAATTATATTTATATAGTGGTATTAAATATAATTAATGGTAACTTTGGGCTTGTCAAGAGTTGACGGAAAAGCTCAAGGCCCATTGGAGCTAGTGTCTTATTGGTCCCTTTTGGTCCCACTCCAAGCCACACACTAAAGCCCAATTGGAAAGGCCCAATAGGCCAGCCCAATTAGATAATCAGTTAGTTATAAAGGGAGAAACATACAGAATTTTTATTAAAAGAGATTAGAAAGAAAAAAATAAGAAACGGTGTGTGTGAAAGAGTGTGAGACACACTTTCATTCTTCCTTTGAAAAACTGATTGAGAGACCACACATCTTGGGCGTAAAGTGGAATTGGAGTGAAGATTAGAAGTGTTCCCAAGTGCTTCTAATTTTTGTTTTGAATTTCTCCACACCAAGGTACGCTATCTTGTTCTTAAATTCTGAAATTTACATTGTGCACGTTATCAATCATGAATGAAATAGACCCTTGTTCATTGCTTCCGCTGTGGGTTTTGCATGAGATGAAAAACTAGAATTTTTCCTTCAATTGGTATCAGAGCCAGATTTTCATATCATGATTGTATAGCGTGTGATTGAATTTTAGAATTTAAGAAAACCGTTATCTTTGTGTTTTTCAAATTTCTGCATAAAAATATTGTTCCATAAATTTTGTGTGCATTGATAAATATATGTGATATATTGTTATGCTTGTGCACGAATGGGTCATTGATTCTATAACCATTAATGGAAAAATATTCATGGAATGCGTGTATAAATATCACCAAGTGAGATTGGTTGTGCGGTCATTGATTAATGCCAAGGAAACAGTTATTGAATTTCAATAACTGTTTGTGCGTTTCCTTTTGTTAACGCACGGCAAACAGTTATTGAATTTCAATAACTGTATGTGCGTTTCCTTTTGGTGAAATTCACTGCCTGGGTTCTTAATTGCACGGTTGAATGGTTTTTTGTCCATTGCATGGTTTGACCAATTTCTTTGCATGGTTGGTGATGGCCCACGGTTGATGCATCTAGTTTAATGGCTTGACTTCATGCATCTATTTTCATTTAGAATAAGACAAGATTGTGGCCCACGGTTGAATTGTTTTTGTCTAAATGCTTTTTGGCCATGAATGAATGGAATTGGTATAAGGAGAATTCCACCATCTGATAGCACCATAATATATATAATATATATATATATATATATATATATATGTAAAGTACATATATAGGTATATTATATTATATTATATATATATAGTGTAATAATTATATATTACATATATTAATTTGTATATTATATTAGATATAATATAATATGAATTTTTATATGTAATGAGGGTTTTTTATTACGTTATATATATTTATATATATTAATGCTAGTTTAATGAAATTTATTCCTAATGAGATTAGGATTATATTTTTTCACGTGTCTAGCATTATTATGGTTCTTGATACGTAAATCTTCGTTGATAAAATCAAAAGTGTTTTGATGGCGGAGACAATGAAGATGTCAAAAACGGTTACACGAAAATTCGAAAAAATCGGTTTTGCGAGTCTTGATCGATCGAGAATTCCTTTCGACCGATCAAAGGCACTAAATTTTGAATTTTCACTTGTTTTTGACTAAGTGTTAAAACATTAATAAAAGCAAGGCTATATGATTAATTTTATAGTCCTTAAAAGTTAAGGATATTTATTAATCATTAACTAACTAAAAGACCTACCGAGATCAAAGATGTTAGTTAAATAGAACTCTTAGTCCTAAATTTTTTTATGATTAAAAGTCCTTAATTTATTTTAATTAGAGGGTTTTAATGAGATTAAAATTCTAATTAAAAAGTTATATAGTTTCTAATGAGATTAGAATCTTTTATTTAGTAAATTAAGGAGAGAGTTCTATATAACTAATTTTTGATTCTTTAATGTTTAAGGAATCCTAAATAGTTTAGGACTTCCATTTTAGTTAGTGATTCTAATGAGATTAGAGTCTTGAACAAGTGCAAGGTTATTAGTTGTGATGAGATCACAATTATTTAAGAAAAACCCAAATAACGAGTGGGAGTGCTTAAATAACCCTTTTGTTAAGTTTATTGTAATGTGAATAAATACCTTGTCTTGACTTCGAGTCTTGCATTCCATGCGGAGGGTATTTACTTCACGGATTACAAGGTTAAACTTCTTTGTGATTAAGCGAATGTTCGTTACACTAAAGTGACGTGACTTAGTAACATCACATCGAATTTAAACAATTAAACACATTTGATGTGTAGGGTTAAATTTGTGATTAGATCACAATGTTTTTAGGACAATCCACTTGTTTTAAAATTTCTAGTGGGAGAGAGATACAAGGGTTGGCTCTCACGGCCTCCATTGTTGTTCATAGTAGTGTGAAATATATACCTTGTCTTTGCTTCGAGATTAGCATTCCATGCGGAGAGTATTTATTTCATGGTACTACGTAATTGAATTTCTTGGTTTATAGTAGTTTGATCAAACACCTTGTCTTAGCCTCGAGCTTTGCATTCCATGCGGAGGGTGTTTTGTATCATGGCACTACATAATAAGCCTGTTTAAGGGGATGAAATGTGGCTACACATGACTCTAGGCAATGGTGTACACTAGACTAAGTTTGATAGTATCCTCTATGCTGAGTTCTTGCTATTATCACTTAGAGGCCAAAGAAATAGCGGCAAATTATTTTGTTTGGTAAGAGTTACCATGATAGCATTAATAATGAGAGCAATTCTCACGATCGTAGTGGTTGGTATTCACTCTATGCCGAGGAATATTAATTGCGAGATTAGGTTGTCGTTGCACCTATTATAGTATGTTTTTCGGGTTTTATACTATATGGTTATGGATGCAAAATATAATGTCCCCGTAATTATGTTCATAGTCTCGAATTGAAGTTGCCATAAATTTTTGTTCTCTAACTATTTTTTTATTGAATCACATTAAATAAGATATAATTTTGGACATGGTGCTTAAGGAGTCAAGTACATATATATGTTTCAATTCAGCATTATCATAATTTCCTATGCATGATGCATTGATGGAAGATGGCTTATGATATGATCATAATCTCCATTGAAATGCTAATATGTTACATTGGCTTTTATCTCAAATGTGCTATAACATGAGATGCAAGAGTTAGTACTAGACTTAGACTTTGTATTAAGTCTAAATGAGATGTTTGGTATGAAATATCGTGCTACTAGATGATATTTAATATAAGTCATATTGAGTGCCAAGAAAAACTTAAGTAGTTCCAATTCTATATCATTTTATGAAAATATTTTCATTTTAAAATGAATTGGAATTCTTGGATGTAGAGATTAAATGTTAATCTCATATGGATATGATCCATAAGTCCATGTTAGAATCATTTGACCAATTCAGATTGTTTTGAAAATAAATTTCTTTTATATTATCTGAATTGATGAGTGAGTTCTACATAACGGAAGACATCCTAAAAGCCAAGGCTAGGATCAATATGATTTAATCAAATTCTTAGCCTAGACCAAAAGGAAAAGGTGGTAAGAAGAGGAATTAAAATACCAAACAGTTGGGCAAGCTATTTGCCCTAGTAGTTGCCAAAAGGAAATTAGACTCAAAAGTATGACCAAAAGGAAAGTGTTTCTGTTTTGGTAAAGCTAAGTTTTGTCCATAATTATTTTCTAGATGGAGATTTACATGTTTTACTTTTTAAAGAAAAAGTTTCATCCTTTGGTATTGTATGTTTTTGGCACTTATGTCTAGATCTTATTAATCTAAATGATATTCAAGATTGGTGAAAGATGGGCTTTTAGAACCATTATTTGTTAAATTTTCAATCTATGAATTCTATTTAGAGGATAATATGATCTAAGGTTCCTTTATTGTAAAGGAATATAATATCAATGACTTCTTTAAGTCAGTGCATACATAAAGGAGGAGTAAGACTCTTTTAGAAATAGTAAAGTACATGATAAGTATTTCCATTTCCTTATTTCTTTTGGAGATATACTCTATGTATTACTATATATTTTCTAAAATTGATTTCAAAAGTTTGTTCCTAAGACATTTGTCAAATTGTGGATTAGGTAAAAACCTAGTATATGATACTTCCACTTTTGGGGATGTCCAGCACTTGTGCTAGAAAGGAAGTCTAACAAAATGAAATCAAAAGGTAGAAAAATGTGTGTTTATGTTGGGTATCCAAAAGGAATTTCAAAAGATTGTTTTGGTAGTCATAAAGAAGATAAGATGTTTGCAAAGTACAAATACAAAGTTCTTGATGATGACTATGTGAATAATCTTAAAGCTATGCATAGAATTGTTCTAGAAGAAAAATGTCAGAATTTGTTGTAAGACAACTATGAAATATATTTAGAAATGAGATGGTTGTATTAGATACATCACAAGGAATTATTCTAGATATATAGCTAACACACCGATACAATTTCGTAGTGGGAGGATTATCAATTATCAAATAAATTCATACTTTTGGAATAAACTTTTGAAGTCATTCCACAAGGATATGAATTTGATCCTCGGTCCTACGTTGAGGCAATAGATGATATAAATATGGATTATTGGATAAAGGTTATGTAAATAGAATTAGATTCTATTTAAAGTCTAGAACTTGTAGAGGAGCCTAATGGCATTAAGCCTATTGTTCTCAAATAGGTCTACAAGAAAAATTGAGATTGATAGATTTGAAGGTGCAAACCTTCAAAGTCAAGACTAATGGTGAAAATATTTATTCGTAACGAAATGGTTCGACTATGAAAATATTTTTTCACCAACGGTCAAGTTTGACTTTATCTAGATTCTCTTATCCATTATATTTCATTTGGATGAAATATGACAATGGATATCAAGAAAGCTTCTTTTAGTAGCAATCTTGAGGAAGACATCTATATGATGTAACTAGACTTGTACATAGCAAAGAAACGGTAGTATTTAGATTGCAAATTCCTTAAATTCCATTTAAGGATTAAAGCAAGCATCTAAATCATAAAATATTATCTTTGATCAAGAAATCAAATTGTTTGATTTTGATCAAATATTAAAAGGCCTTATGTGTGTATAGCTATATAGAATAATAAATTTCTTAATGTATGTTGATGACATTCTAATTATTTAGAATGATGTTGATTTATTGTCATCAATGTGTTTTTGGTTGTCTAGTCCTATTTGATATAAAGTATTTGGGAAAGACTGGTCACATCCTAAGAATTAAACTTTGTTATAATTCAGAAATTAGGATGTTGGGTCTATCTCAAACTGCTTAAATAGATTAGATTCTAGCCAAGTATAGCATATAATACTTCAAGAAAGGATTATTTCCTTTTAAGTTTGAAGTTCCTTTATATAGGATTATGGTCCTAAGACATATAAAAGGAAGAGCATATTAAGACGGCCCCTTATATCCAATAGATAGGAAGTCTTTATATTATGCTACATGCTAGGCTAAATATCTATTTTACGGTGGGCATAGTAAGCAAATATCAATTGAATCAAAGATCACTTAAGTTAGTGGGAGTAAAGCATATACTCAAATATCTTATGGGAATGAGGTGTTATATGCTTATCCACAGAAGTGAAGTTTTGATTATTACTGGATGTGCAAATACTGATTTATAGTTTGATTGTGATTCATGAAGTTGGACTTTAAGATATGTGTTCATCCTTGGTGGTGAAGATACACATTATGAAATTGAACTTCAAGATATGTGTTCACTCTAGGTGGTGAAGATACACATTAAGTGTAAATGATATCTTCTCATTAGAGAGATATGAGTACATGAGAAATAGTAGTAGTAGAAGAGATAATTTATGCAATAAATTTGGCTGTAACTTATTTCCAACCCTTGCTTTAGAGTGATTATGAATTAATCTAAAGGGAAATAAGTGTCAGATATATGATAAATTGTCTTTGAGGGCAAGTGGGAGATTGTTGGGGTTTATGCCCTAAAACTCAATTTATTGGTATGTATTTAATAATTAAATTATTTAATTATATGAGACTATCTATAAATGAACTAAGACATTATCATAGTCCATGAGATGCATTGTATGTGATTTATGTGAAAAGTCACAGAAGATATAAATCACAAGTTCTTTGTAAACTCATAAGTTTAGTTCGTAGTCGGTGATGAAATTGGGCGTTTCATCTGCGAAGACTATAACATATCAACTAAGTGATTTGTCTTGATCATGGAAGTGGAGACTTCTAGTTGGTATGTTGATATGTTTTAAGAGTTAAGACATATTGAATCGGACCACCGTGAGATTTATTATTCTCCTAACGATTTGTCAAATGAATAATAAATCTCACGACTTCTATTTACGTCAACTCTAAATCCCGAGAGAATAATGGACCTGATCATGAGATGTAGGTTGCTTTGATATATCGGGGAGTGAGATCTATTAGTTACGGTCAAAACCTCGGTATGTTGGGCATCCGCATTTAGTGTTGATGGAACATATATTCTCAAGATGGAATTCATAATCTCTTAATGGAGATACAAAATATTCCCTTTGAGATAAGTTTAATGAATTTAGTTATTCGAGTGTTGGGCCCCAACCACTTTAGTAAGGAGTTACTAAAGTATATATTTATGAAATTGGATTTCATAAATATATGACGAATAACATAAAAGATTAAACCGGGTACTCAAGGATTAAGATGTAGTAATCTTAAAAGTGGCAGTCTATATTCATGACTTTGGATTACTACGAATATTTTAATGAAGGGGTTGTATGCATGATAAAGTCTTGGGATATAATTTATTAATAAGGCCTAGAGTGCAATTATATTTATATAGTGGTATTAAATATAATTAATGGTAACTTTGGGCTTGTCAAGAGTTGACGGAAAAGCTCAAGGCCCATTGGAGCTAGTGTCTTATTGGTCCCTTTTGGTCCCACTCCAAGCCACACACTAAAGCCCAATTGGAAAGGCCCAATAGGCCAGCCCAATTAGATAATCAGTTAGTTATAAAGGGAGAAACATACAGAATTTTTATTAAAAGAGATTAGAAAGAAAAAAATAAGAAACGGTGTGTGTGAAAGAGTGTGAGACACACTTTCATTCTCCCTTTGAAAAACTGATTGAGAGACCACACATCTTGGGCGTAAAGTGGAATTGGAGTGAAGATTAAAAGTGTTCCCAAGTGCTTCTAATTTTTGTTTTGAATTTCTTCACACCAAGGTACGCTATCTTGTTCTTAAATTCTGAAATTTACATTGTGCACGTTATCAATCATGAATGAAATAGATCCTAGTTCATTGCTTCCGCTGTGGGTTTTGCATGAGATGCAAAACCAGAATTTTTCCTTCACCCTCTCCCCGCTGGAGGTGTCTTGGTCTGCTTGACCTGACGGGAACACCTCTTCATAACCCGCTCCTTCGCGGGCACAAGATTGACTACTTGACGCCTCACTAGACATCTGACACCTACATATGACGGGTAAAGGAAGCCTAAGGCTCTAGATTTATACCGACGATGGGACCAACAAGGGAAATAAAGAATGAAACGTTGTATAAGGATAGCTTACAAGCAGACGGCGAGAGAAACTTACAAGTAGACGGTGAGATTCTCGCGACGGAGAAAGTTATCGCCACGTTGCTTCCTGGCTTCCAAAGGAGACGGTTGTTCTATGAAAAGGTGTGATGGTTGCGCTCTGATCAGAAAATTCTCTAAAAAGTGTAAAAATGAATACGGTGGGTGATATATATATAGAGGGAACGGCACGGTAAACGAAGCGACGCCTCGATTCCAGCAAACAACCATTGAAATCTCCCCACGTGTCCCTGAGCATTTATGACAGCTTCCAGCCTGTCCGTCAGAAACTATAACTGTCATTCCGTGAAACCACTTCGTAGAAGTGACGGTATCACGGAATGAGGGGGCATCTGATGAGGGTAAAACTAACATGACGGTCTGGCTGGTATGATTAAATTAAGGTAACGGGCAATATGGTCTAAAGAGGACGGATCGGTTGTAGACGGGCGGAAAGAATTTATGCATCGCTCTCCAGGCTACCTTAAACCACGCCATGAAATTAGGGCTAACATGGCCTTGAGTATGATTCACGCAAACGTAAGTACGAAGAATTCTTGCGCTACACATTAGCCTTAATCAAAGGAATTTTATAAGGAAAGGAATTCTTGAAGGTACGAGAATGGAAAGAGTTTTGATCATGAAAGGAAAGAGCTTGGTGATTAAGGAAGAAAAGGTCGGCTCTACGCCCCTATAAATACATCCAAAACCCCCATGACTAAAGGTACACACATTTGACCCAACTCTAACACTTTAGGGTTGAGAAGAAATTCTAACTTGACCTTCGGAGGGTTCTTGGCCGGCACCACACCGGTGCTCTCTTTTAGGTCTCTTTGTTTTCTTTTGTAGGTTTGAGTCTAGTTGGAGAGTGCTTGCAACTTACGGGTGATATTCTCAACCTCATCAATATATATATATATATATATATATATATATATATATATGTATGTATGTATAAAAAGGTCGTGGCATGCCCGCATGCATGCCCTCAAGGCCATGATTGCCCTCGTGGGCCTGGAGTCAAGGCTAAAGAAAACTTCTTCCTAAAAAAATCTCAAATTTTCTTCTTTTATATTAGATCAGGAAATAGTTATATTTTATTTGGAAATTTCTCTTCTTCATATGCAATTCAAAATTGGAATCCTAACTAAATGCTATTTAAATTGTCTGATTAATTAAAACTAATAACATGAGTTTTTGAGGACGCAATTGTAAGAATATTCTCTATAAGTGAGGGGTTAAACGTGTTGGGGGGATTTACGTGATAGCTCAAATTATGAAGTTGGAGTGACAAAAATTTAAATGATTTTTTCACTTTATTATTGGTGGCTACATTGTTTGAATTGCATATTAACCCATTGCAGGTGATATGTTCCCATCCCCTCAACCTATTTGTCCCACAATTTAAACTTGTAAACATTAATTGTGTCACTTTAATCACTCAACTATTAAATTCAAATCAATTTCATCATTGAGTGTGCGTTTGGAATGCACGAAAAATGTGCGTTCCAGCGTTTAGCTGAAACAATAGTGGGTTTCGTGCACTGTTCACAGGACCTACAAGTATTTTTTTCAAAAAAACAACTTCAAAACTGGGTCCCACAGCACTGTTTACACATTTAAAATTTATTTTGCTACAGTATTTTCTGTTTTCAATTTTCAGCAATAAGTGGTATCCAAACATACTCCGAATCTCATTTTTGTTTATTATTATTATTATTATTATTATTAAAACTAACATGTAACCTATGCACTTAGATTAAGCTAAAGTAGAAATCCTATTTTGTATAAAAATATAAATAATTAGTTAAAAAAAAAGCATATAGCACATGCATAGATACATTTAAAATTAGACACAATTTTTATCATTAAAATATAGATAATTAATCAATTTTTTTTAAAGTACACATAATTAGTCATATATTAAAATTCCTACATAAATTTAATTCTACTTATGATATTTTATTTTTATTTTTAATAAGATAGAACGTGCGGTGATTTTTGTTGAGTATATGTGATTGGTTTTTTTTTTGTTTATTTATTTATTTATTTATTTATTTTATAATTCGTTAATATTAGATTCTTAGTATTTTACACTCATTAACTCACTTGGCACAAAGATTTAAAAACTTAAGTGGACACGTGACACAAATTTAAGTGGATAATTATGGTGTGATCCCCATATAAATTTAGACACATAACGCAAAATTGGATTCTAATTTCAAATTTTAATTGAACTTTCTCTAAGTTTTACCTATTAATATATATAGAAAAATTTAGATACAGTACCTTAGGTACCCATTTTAAAATTTAGCTACCTGTCTCACTAAATAACTCAACTAATGGTGTTAACATAGTCTGTTTATCTGTCTCATTCTTTTCACTTTTGTTTTCAGTTTCCCCAAGATGTTAGAGAACCCATAAGAAAACCCAGCCTCTTTAGCTTTGGAATCTCTCGAACTTCTAAATTTTTAAAGAAATCAAGATTTTAGAAGAACAAATTATGTGCATTGTGTTGTCAACTAAAGGTTTGTTGCTTCTTGTTTGCGACTAGGGACAAAGTTTGAGAAGCAGAGAACTTGGACGAACAATGAACAATTTCTTGTACTCATGGATCTATGAATGACCATACCCAAAAACCTCATTTTTGGAATCCAACCAAAACCATCATGTCCTAACAACCAAAACAAACCCAATCCCCAAACCTACATAAAATCAAGCGAGGAGATGAGAAATTATAAACTAAAGGAAAATAAAGAACAAACAAAGAAAGAGAAGAGGAGGAGGAGGACGATTAGCGGCCACTGCATCACTGGTGTGCTTCCGATGGTGGCAAAGCTCGTGGGTTTTAGGCTTTCAGCCTTGGGGGCTTAAGTTAGACTTCAGTGAGAAGAGCGAACCCTAAAGAGACCATGGGAGTAGCTAACGGTGGCCTGCTGTGGCCGCCCTTGATAGCAGCCATGAAGATCCGGTGGTGGAGAGATCTTCAAGTTTGAGATGAGGGAGGGATATAGTTAATAGAATTAGAGAAAGAGAAGGTGTTAGCTAGCTAAATTATTTTAATAAAACAGATAACTGAAATTTAAAAGGGGCACCTAATGTATTGTATCTAAGTTTTATCATTTTATATATATATATATATATATATATATATATATAAATTTATGTGATAAATGGAGCACATGTGAAAAGCTTATTATAGAAAGGGTAAAATATTTCAAATCAAATCAATTCCAACTATTGAAAATTTAAAGGAAATGAGAATCCAATGATGATATTGGCTTGACTTTGAAAAATTGAGGAACTTTTTTTTTTTTTGAGAAAGAAAAATAAAGGAATTCGCATGTGGCAGTCATTATCCTACGTCTCACAGTACATTTGAGTAGGCCCATAGGTACCACCAGCTCAAATTGGAGTTCAGAGACCCCGAACTCACACACACCCTAGGCTTTATCGATTTCTAGGACTTACTAGAAATTGCAATTACAATCTTAGCAATAACTCGAACCTAAGATGTGGTGAAGCTACAGTAGTCACCTACCAGTTGTACCACACCCGCTGGTGGTGAAAAATCGAGGAACTAATTTGGCACACTTAATACTTAAGGGACCAAATTAATAATTTAACTTTTTTTTAATTGATTAGGTGATAAGATAACAAATCTGAGATAGAAATATTAAGGGAGCTTTGGTGAATAGTTAAAGTAATGATAGTAGAACCCTAATTTGAAGAGGTATTGCAGTGTTACTGCTTTATAACATTGAGGTATTGTCTAAAAATAAAAAAACCATTGAGGTGGTGACTCTGGTAAGTGGTAATTTAGATAACTTGCAAATTACAAAAGTACTATCCTTTGCTCAAAACATATGTTTTATTTTTATTTTTGAATCAATGAAGTTTTACTTCCCAACTCTATATTTATATTTAGAAAAATAAATATGACTCTGGCTAAAAGATTTCTATTTTTGTAAATTGTTCAAAAGATTTATGACCACTTAATATAGAATGGCGAACATTTTAGAAAGAATATTAATTTTCTTTATTTATTATTAATGAATACATATTTTGCAAATTAGAATCAAGACAAATTTAATGAGCGTTGGAATTAAAGGAAATTAGAAAAATAGTTCAGAGATTGCAGAAGCATGAATTGAGAAAGAGAGAGAAAATATGAATGAATTACATCATTTACATGGTTCAGTTTGTAAGAGGTTTTCTCTGTCTCTAAGAAAGTTCTCTCTAGCTTTTCTTAGGCAGTAGAACTGAAGTCCCTTCCTTTGAAGGTGGTTTTTTCTTCCAGAGAATAACAAGGTTATTCTTCTGGCTTGTTGGTTTCTTTTTCATGGGTGTTGGGAAACAGTTTGTGCGTCTTATCTTCCTATTTTTCTTTTCTGTTCTTTTGATTATTTACTCTCTACCTATTCTCATGGACGATCTCACAAAAACTTGGGATCGTCTTACACTGTCTAAGAAGGATGGGCTAGGGTGCTGCCTAGATGAGGGGTTTAGCTCGGAAGAACACTTTGTTGCTGCACATTTCCTTACTAAGCGTGCCCTAAACATTGATGCCATTGCCAAAACTTTCACCCCTCTTTGGCGATCACGTAGTGGTTTTCAGGTCCGAAATATGCGGAACCACAAAGTGTTGTTCGTTTTTGAAAACAAGGAAGAAGCTGATAGGGTACTCTTGAATGAACCTTGGAGTTTTGATAAGCATTTGGTGGTAATGAATCGTTATTATAATTCTCAATCTGTGGAAGACCTCAAGTTTGACAAAACGACTTTTTGGGTGCAAGTCCATGGCCTTCCAATAAGGTACATGAATACAAAAGCAGCCGAAAAAGTATGTGAAGTCTTAGGCAATATCATACCCACGAAGAACCCAGCAGAAGTTGAGGGAGAGACTTTTATTCGAGTTAGAGTTTTTGTGAATATTATTGAACCACTATGCCGTGGCCGCCTAATCTCCTTAGGGAAAGACAAAGAAGTATGGATTAGCTTCAAATATGAACGTCTACCGAACATTTGCTATTGGTGTGGCTGCCTCGACCACGATGATAAGGACTGTGCACTTTGGCTGGAGAATGAAGGATCTCTCATGTTAACTCAAAGACAATTTGGGCCGAGTATGCATGCTCCACCATTTTCTACTTCACGCAAATCAGTTAATCTCGGTCCCTGGCTTTTACAAGTCAAAAGTAAGGCCAACAATGCAGTCAAACAAGCCAGATTTTTCTGATGTTCATCTGAATCTACATGCGCAGGGTACCGGAGCTGCCCAAACGGAACAAGGCTCAGGGGAGCCGCCGCTGAATGAGGGTCCAATAAAAGCGCAATCAAGGGATATTAATGAGGTGAAGGTAACATCAAATTCATTGCAAGGATCACAGAGTGAGTTATTATCCAAGATAGCTGGCCAACGGACAAAAAGTGAAAGAAAATCTTTGTTTTCAGAAGGTTTGCCGTGATTCCAGAAACCCTATTCAGTGGGTTAATGAAATTAATGAGCCGCGAAGAAAAACGGATCCTGGTACACTTAATTCCGCTCTACCATCAATGCTAAGCCCGATTTGTGTCCATTCAGAGGTCAGCCAACTAACATGTGCAAATCACGTGGCCTCAAGTAACCATCCTCACAAACCCCAGAATGTTGGTACCCTGTGTTGGAAAAGAATTGCAAGACCCAAGAATTTGGTCCATGCAAATACTACTAAAGCTTTACCAGGCCTTGGGAAACACGACCTAATGCAGATTGATGATCATTCCATGTTACCAAACAAACGACAACAGGTTTCAAGGAGTGATGCTGTTCTTAATTTGGTGGAGACTGCTTAGCAGCCTTGCCAATCCCAATGAATTGTTTAGTGTGGAACTGTCATGGACTTGGGAATCCATGTACAGGGAGAGAGCTTGGACAAATAATTTGGGCAAAAGATCATTTTGTCGTGTTTATAGCCGAAACATGGACAGACGAAGCAAGACTAGAACAGGTTATGAAGAATAATAATTTTGATAACAAGTGGGTGGTTCCTAGAGAAGGACGTAGTGGTGGCCTAGCCCTATTCTGGAAGTCTTCAGTGAATCTTGTGGTTGAAGACTCTTCCAATTACTTTATTGATACATGGATTGACAAGAACAAGAATCAGGAGTGGCGTTTCACGGGCTTCCATGGGGAACCAACAACTTCTAGGAGATGTGAAGCTTGGGACAGCCTACGAACACTTAATCATCACCCAAATGTCCCTTGGGTGTGTGCAGGTGATTTCAATGAACTTACAAGTCAGGATGAAAAGCTAGGTGGAGCGGCTAGAAGGGAGGGACAGATGCAGTTATTTAGGGATGTTTTGGATGAGAGTGGTTTCATTGATCTTGGATTCATTGGACCTAGATTCACATGGAGCAAACATTTTCAGATGGACATTCTATACGGGAAAGACTCGATAGAGGGCTCGAAAATAGTAATTGTTTCCTCAAATTTCTGGGTTCAAGAGTACATCACTTGCAGTGTGATACTTCAGACCATTGCCCCTTATTGATCAATATGTCAGGTTTTGACCCGCCCCCAAAAAGAAAGCCTTTTTGTTTCGAGGAGATGTGGCTGTCTGATAACCGTTGTAGTGAGATTGTAGAAGCTTCTTAGCTCTCCATAGGCCACGTCAATAGGGATGATGGAATTATACAGTGGGTAGAAAAGTGTGCAAAGGAGCTTTCGTGGTGGAATCACAATGTCTTCGGCACTGTGAGAAGGGACTTGGAGAAAAAAAGAACTTTATTGGTCCAAGCCGAGAGAGAAGCAATGAGGAGTGGGCTCAACCATCATGTACGTGCTCTAAAGGAGGAAATAAAAATCCTTCTTGATAGGGAGGCATGCCTATGGAACTAGAGATCGCAGATACTATGGTTAAAAAATGGTGACAACAATACGAAGTACTTCCATAGCTATGCAACCCGAAGACACCGAAAAAATCAAATAAGGGGAATAAGGGATGAGATGAATGTGTGGCAAGACCAACAAGAGGAAATTGCATCAACCTTAATCAGGTATTATACAAACCTCTTCTCCACTTCAACAACTCCCTCATATACGGCCCAATTAGATTATATTCCCTATGTGATTTCTAATGAGATGAACCAAGATATTACGGGGGTGTTCCTAGAATCTGAGGTTGCTTTGGCTTTAAAACAAATGGCACCACTTAAGGCACCTGGCCCGGATGGGATGACACCTTTATTTTACCAACATTTTTGGGGAGTAGTGGACCATGATGTTATAAATTATATTCTTTCATGGTTAAATTTAGGTACTCTTCCCCAACCCATTAACTACACCTTTCTTACTCTTATCCCAAAGACCAAAAATCCTGAGCATGTACACGAATATCGCCCAATTAGCTTATGTAATGTGCTTTGCAAATTTTTTTCTAAAGTTCTAGCTAATAGGCTGAAGAAAGTCTTACCATCTATCATCACTGAACATCAATCTGCTTTTACAAAAGACCGGCTTATCACTGATAACATTCTTGTGGCCTTTGAGACTTTGCATGGTTTGAGAAATCATAAAATAGGTGATTTAGGTTTCATGGCTATTAAACTTGACATGAGTAAAGCCTACGATCGGGTGGAATGGGGATACCTGAAAAACCTTATGAGGAAGATGGGTTTCAATGAAAAATGGATTGGTCTTGTCATGGTGTGTGTGAAAACAGCTACATACTCAATCTAGTAAATGGCAAACCTCATGGTATGATACATGCCACTAGGGGCATCAGACAAGGAGACCCCTTGTCCCCCTTTTTGTTCCTCCTATGCACTGAAGGGTTACATGGTCTTATAAATCATGCAGCAAATACGGGTGACATTAAGGGTTTCTCCTTATGTCGACGAAGCCCTGAACTAACTCATTTATTGTTTGCAAATAATAGTCTCTTATTTTGTAGGGCCACCCCTGCAGAATGTGGAAAAATAATTGGCATCTTGGATAGCTATGAGGAGGCCTCGGGACAAAAAGTAAACAAAAATAAAACTGCCATCTTTTTCAGCATGTCCACTCCGGAAGACACCAGATAAGAAATCAAATCTGTGTTAGGCTTGTAGGAAATTACACAATATGAAAAGTACCTTGGTTTACCAACTTTGGTGGGGAGAAACAAAAAAGAAAGCTTCAGTTATATCAAGGAAACAATTTGGAGGAAATTGCAAGGGTGGGAGAGCAGATTGTTGTCTTAAGCAGGGAGGGAGGTCCTAATAAAAGTAGTTATCCAAGCCATCCCTAGCTTTACTATGGGGTGTTTCAAAATCCCTTTGGGGTTATGCCACGACATTGAAGCAATGATTAAGAAATTTTGGTGGGGGCAACGAGGTGATAGAAGAAAAATTCATTGGGTTAAATGGGATGAGTTAACAAAGTCCAAAATGGTGGGTGGAATGGGTTTTAGGGATATTGCTTTGTTCAACGACTCCCTACTAGCTAAATAAGCATGGCGGCTTCTGCAAAATAAAAACTCTTTATTTTATAGAGTTTTTAAAGCTGGGTTCTTTCCAAATTGCTCAATCATGGAAGTTAAACACTCAAGGTCAAGTTCATACGCATGGACAAGCATTTTACATGGAAGGGAAGTGCTGAAACGGGGATGTAGATGGTGGGTTGGTGATGGCAAAACACTTGATTTATGGAGTGATTTTTGGCTAAATAGACGGAGTAACCCAAAAGTTCTATCCCCTATATTGGAGTCTCTAGTCGATGCCAAGGTCGAAATCCTCATTGATGAGTCGGAAAGGCAGTGGAATCACAGCCTCATTGATGGTATTTTTACTAGTGAAGAAGCTGCCCTCATCAAATCCATTCCTCTATCTTGGGTGGTGAAGGAAGATAGTCTGTTCTGGCCTTTTACAAACAACGGTGTCTATACCAGCAAGTCGGGTTATCAGTTTTTGAAGAGGGAAGCCAGCACCGAACACCCTCTTACAGACCCTCAACATGAAAAAGACTTGTGGAGAGGATTGTGGTCTCTCAATGTTCCGAATAAGCTGAAAAAATTGATTTGGAGGGCATGCCGAGAATCATTACCTTCAAAGCAAAATCTGGTACAGAGAACGATTATTGACTGTGCAACGTGTGACAGATGCAAACAAGAAACAGAGTCGGCCATGCATGCGTTGTGGGCTTGCAAGGAACTTGATGTGGTTTGGGAGGATGTAAACCTGTGGGGATTCCAGAGATCGACAAGTTTTTTGAGCTTCAAGGAACTACTCTCATGGATTATGAAAAACCACCCACAACCTGAACTGTTTGCCATCACGGGGTGGGCAATTTGGAACCAACGAAACTAGGTCCGTATGCATCAACCCAGCTGCAGTCCTCATCTCCTTGCAACCTCTGCGAAAGAACGACTAGCTGAGTTTATATCGGCCCAACTAGCGCACAATCCCTCTCCTCCCTGGAGGATAGTCCGCTGGCAGCCTCCACCACAAGGAATGATCAAAATAAATTTCGATGGTTCGACATCAGCTAAGGACCAAGCATCGAGTATTGGTGTTGTTTTGCGTGATGAGAATGGCTCAGTGCTAGCCTCACTTGCCCAACAGCTTCCACAACTGTACACTCCTCTAATTATTGAGGCAAAGGCAGCATTAAGGGCACTCCAATTTGCAGCAGAGTTGGGCTTCAACCAGGTTATTCTTGAAGGAGATTGTCAAGTCCTCATTAAGGCCCTCAAAGAAGATAGTATGTTCCTCTGCATTGATGGCTTATTTATCGAAGATGTTCTTCTTGATGCAATTTTTTTTAATGAATTACATTACTCTCATGTAAAGAGAGGAGATAATAAAGTTGCTCACTCTTTAGCTCGATATGCTTTAGGAGTTTTGAATTTTGTAGTGTGGATGGAAGATGTTCCACCATCTTTGTTTTTTGTTGTCCAAGGCAGGGACGAAACTAGAATTTGAAGTTGGGGGGGGGGGGGGGCAAAGTATAAACCCAAAAAAGTTTATAAAAATCAAAACTAACATCTACTCAAGCTTTGTTGAATTTCATCACATTCATTAACATTATGATCTCATATTTTCACAATTTGGACCGAATACTAATTTAATCGGTGGTAATTTTTTTGAATTTTGTTTGAAAATTTTCATGAATTGGGACATCAACACTAGAGGCAATATTGCATTATCAGCTTCAAATTATTTGTAATTTTTTCTCTTTTAAAAATATCAAATATTATAGATAATTTTCCCATCATCAACAATTCAAGTAAAAGTTTTGTTATTTCCATATTATATATAGCTCTATCATTTCAAAATTTAGTCCAAAAAATAAACCAAACAAACATACCCCACAAGCTACGACAACATTAATGTTAATAAATATTTTCTAAAAATAGTTAATAATTCATAAAAATAAACCTACAAACAAGCATTAGTATCTACTGCACACATTTGATCATAGTTTCCATGAGCTTTATATTTTTGGATCAATATGCAATGGGCAAAAGGATGTTGCAATTTCCTTTTTAGTTTTCATGAGTTAAAATGTAAAGATTTTGAAAAAAAGGGGCCAAAAAAATATTTTTGAGGGGAAAAATTTTGTATATAGTGCTATATTTTTTTTTTCAAAAATTGGGAGGGGAGGGGGGGGGGGGGGGGGGGGTTGGCCCCACTCTGCCCTAATTTGGGTCCGTCCCTGGTCCAAGGTGACATTCTTAGTTTATATTAATAAAAGGTTTGAAGTTTGGCCCCTCAAAAAAAAAAGTTTCTAAGCTTACATTTACGAGATAAGTTCTTAACGACAACGTCTTTGATTTTATGACCGTACTGTACAATTAACCCTAATAAAATAAAATAATGTATATATATAAAGACTTATATAAGTTAGGGGGTTACATAATTGGCCATCTCTTAAACCAACAAATAGATAAAATAATCCCAAAATCCATCTTTTATCAATAAGAATAATACTTATACTAATTAACAAAAAAATTTACCCTATAGAGGAGTGAGTGTAACGTGGTGGCGCGTGTACAAAACCAGGTGAATTTAGAAGCGAATCGATTGCGAACTTGAGCTAGTATATACTTAATGGTAATGGGGAATTAGAAGGATGGGAAAGGTTGATCTCAAAAAACAAATATATTCTCATCACAAAAAAAAAAAAATATATATATATATATATATTTCCCATCAAAAAAACAAAAACAGATATATTTGTCCTAAAAAAAAAACAAATATATTTTAGAAGGGAAAGGAAGCATGGGTGTGAGAATATCGAGGAACATGTCCCCTTGATTAGCGGTGAAGTATGGGTTTTGTGTCATAAAAATAATATTTAAGATTTTAAGATTGATTGTCATTTGCCTTTTTGACGGTGCTAGTGTCTCGCTGTCTACGGAAGAGTTTGGTATATTCTTTTTGGAAAAATATTTGACCATCTGTCTCCCCTTATTAATTGGCAGCTACTTCTATGACTAAAACCCAAAACCACCATACCCTTCCATTGCTGCCATTGTCTCTCTTTTCTAGTGGAAACCAGACTAAACCCCATCTTATTTTTTTAAAGCTATTTTGTCGTTTCAATCTGTCAAATTCTCTGTTCAAAGTGTTTATGAAATCGTTAATCATATTTTATCAAAAATAAAATCATCAATCATATGCTAGGTCCTACATCCTGTCAAAGTTCGTCACCAAATCACAGTCCTATCATTATTTTGTTCATAAAGCTTACCATCCCCTGGCCTTTTTATTGTCTAAATCCATGTTGGAATCCATGTCATCGTAACCTATATACTTGTTGCTTATGGTGGTGCTTGTTTTACTAGACAAGTATGGCACACAAAATCCAGGATTCAAGCATTTTGCTAGAGAGAACCTAAAGTGCATGAGAACGGTGGAGATGAAGAGTTTCTTCTTCATTTTTAGCATTAGTTACACAAATGAGGCGTTAAACTCTCTTTGTAACCCACTATTTGTATTGTAGTAAATCCCATTAAATGGGGCTAGTGAGGTTATGCCCATAATGGGCAAATCCAGTAGGCCAAGCTTGGCCCAATTTTTAACAATTAAAAAATATATAAACGTTTAAAAAAAAAAAAAAAAAATCCTCCATACTATTTTTACCTTTTATTTTATTAAAAGTCATGCTACATGATAGAGGTAGACAGAAGACAGAGCAAAGTTATGTTTTTTTTTTTTTTTTTTTGAGGATAAACGGCAGAGACAGAGCAGATTTAATGATAGAAATAGGTTGAGCAGAGCATAGAATGGTCTACCTTGCTCGGCATCAAGCTAAAACCTGCTCTCTACTTAATGTCCAATTTAGTGTACTCTTGCTCCACATAGTAAAGCATATTCCCAGGGGGAGGGGAGGATCAGATAAAAATGTGAGAATTTCAAATACATATTCCGTTAGCCAGGTAGATAATCGGTTAATAATTTCCACTTTGAGACTTGAGAACGTAACTTAAGCCATCATACATCCAGATTACACGCCAATAGTTACAAATCTTAAACGACCCTCATTATCACTTGAAGAAATGGTCCAAACGGGATAATAGTGTCAACAACTTTTAAAAGGAACCAACCTAGCTAAGAAACAAAGGTTATAGTGTAATACATTCTTGAGTGAATTATTATTTCACTAAAAAAAAAAAAGTCTGACTTAGCATTGGAGTGCTGGTGGCCGAACACCACACTAGTGTTCTAGACTTTCAACCTATTATCTTTATGCAAACTTCTCTCATAGTTTGGACCTACAATTAATTGAATATCAATTAACACCGTGTGTGAGAAAGACGCATTTCCTAACTAAAATTTTATGGTTTAAATCATTGTATACACGCCTTTTGGAATTTTTTTTTAAATAACTATAAAATCCAAACAATATTATTAGTTAGCCAACGTTTCAAACAAATTTGGTTTCTAACAAATCGAGTCCTTTGAACTCGATTTTGGGCTTGTAAATCGAGTATATTGCACTCGGTATTCCTGTTCCGCCATTAACTGAGGTGGACAGAGTGTGCACGTAGGCCTGAAAATCGAGTTCAATGCACTCGGTTTTGGGTCACAAACATGACCTTCTTTTTGTTACCCTTTTTCAAATGCTCATTGATGAACACAGAAAACACAAATTTTAAGGCAAATGGTTAAATTTACTTATATTTGCTTATGAGGGTTACTTAGCCAAAGGTTGAAGGTAGGCTTTGGTCAAGACTCATGCACCAACTCTATTTTTGTAAGAAAAGAGGAGGATGATTATGAAATACTACCAAATTCAGAAAGTTAACTTGGCTTGATAGTGGAGAAATATATTGATTAGTTGTTAAAAAGTTACAACCATTAAAGGGTGTCCAAAATGATGTAGTAAATCTGAAATCTTCATCTTAAATAATATTTTCGTAATTAATACATTTTTTGTTTATTGGTAATGGATGATTTTCTATTGGCATGCATTGTACTTGATAGATTTTGTCACACAAACAGTGAACATAACTATATGTTTGCATATGGTGATAGTATTCCTATTATTGTTGCTGTTATGATCATCTATATTAAAACCATAGTTGAAATCATCTATATTACTCTTGACTCCCTAAACTTTGTGCAGTATGGCTGCCGTTGCTGCTGAGATCTCTAAAGAGTTCGAACCTGGTCCCATGGAGGGTTCGGTGTTAAGGTTTCTAAAAGAACATCAATCATGCGCTGTTTGGGAAGGCGAGGTAAAATTAAAACCGATCACCTACTGAATTTCTATATTCTCTTCTTATCCTTTTACATTATGTTGATTTTTTCCCCCATTTCTAAAACTCTAAGTTTGTCAATGGTATTTTTGTTTTTTGGGATCAATAGCTACAATTATATATACAAAGGTTATGGCATATTGCATCTCATCACCATTGTTCTATCATGTGCAGGATTCGGGGGCATTGAAATGCTGTGGTTGTAATGACGAGTTTCGAAAACGACGCCCGATAGTTGTGGATGATCGCATCCTCGACATTGTCAAGATAGTTGGATTAGAGGGGCTGCATAGGACCCCACCTAGAGATCTTGATCCTAACTTGATAACGGCCTTCGTTGAGCGATGGCGGCTTGAAACCCACACCTTCCACCTGCCACATGGTGAGACAACGATCACCTTACAGGATGTTGAGGTTCTTTTGGGGATTCCAATCGATGGTGAGGCAATTGTTGGAACAACTAGCTTGACATGGGCTGATGAATGTCAGAATATGCTTGGAATTGCTACTGATCGTGTGGTGCTTAATGGATAAAGGATCCTAATTAACAGGCTACTTCAAAAAGTTGACCAAGGGTTGCCCGATGGTGCAGCAGAGGTGGTTGTGCATCAGTATGCACAGTGTTATATTCTAGCACTCTTGGGGGGCACAATTTTTTCTGACAAGTCTGGCGATAAGGTGCATACGATGTGGTTGCAGATGTTGAGGGACCTTCTCAATCCACCTCGGTACAGTTGGGGGAGCGCTTGCCTTGCATGGTTGTACAAAGAGTTATGCAGGGCAATCGACAAAGGTGTCAGTCAGATTGGTGGGGCATTGATATTGGTTCAGTATTGGGCATGGTTCAAATTCTGTTGCAAGAAAATTACAATCCATCATTCTACCATCAAGAGTCATGCCAAGGGTCATACAACTGTGAGGACCCTCATAAGATGTGACCATCCATATTCCCTGTTTAGGTTTCATGACTGCCCCAACGTACCACTTGCATGACCCATCCATGCATTTCACATACAGTCTACTTTTGGTCGACCTACTAGTCAGAAAGTTTCTGTTATGCTGTGCGGCATAAATTGTTAATTTACGTTTCATCGCTTCTTTATTCGCAAAAATCAACCCCGTACAAAAATTCATGTCTGCATTCCAAGAAGAAGCAAATGCTTGCTCACCAACTTCAGGATCAACCATATTTTCCCAAGTATTTTCATAAAATGATAAGGCGGGAGGTTCATAAACAGGGGTCGTATTTGTAACATGCTGAACTCTAACAGTAGCGTCTACATCATCTTCATCACATTCATCCATATCATCAACATTAGGATTAAGAATAATTTCATGGTCATCAACACCCTTATCAAAGTCACCTCACTCAATCCTCTCTTCGTACTCATCTCTATCATCAAGATCTTCCCCAACACAGTGTTTGTCTTCATCTTCAACTACTGGAAGTGTAGATGATTCACCTCGATGTGTACAAAATTGATCTTCATATCTATTGCAAGGTTCGTTCTCAACTGTTCTTGGTGTCTCTTGAAAAGGAGGTGTATAGCCTCCCAATGTGGTGCATTGATCATCTAGGACTGCAAACTGTAGAGATGTAGTTGTTTGTACAATATCCTCTGCGCCGACTTCCGCACCCAGCTCCAAAGTGACGTACAACTCAAAATTTGCTACTTGTTCCCATTGACGCATCTTGTGAAACATGAACTTCACATGTTTGTCTTCTGTTATCGCCATATATCTGTAATTAATGTATTGATTGAGGACTTCATGTGGAGAATGGAAAGTAATATGTATGTCATGCAAAGCAGGGTTCAGTTGCAGCTCTTTCATAATTTTTATCTTCAAATCACTCAAGGTCTTTAACTTACGGTGTATCATCATATAACAACACTGGATACCCGGACCTTGAAATGGAAATCCGTCATAAGGGTTGGCATTGCTAAGGGATCCACCGTAGTATATATTTATATAGATCATTATCAACCTATAGATCATCAAGTGCAATTGTGTTAGTGACAAATTTATAACTCTCAATCAACATCAATCACAAAACTTTACGTATGACATGCCAACAATACTAACCTCAACCAAATTTGCATATACTCACATCCAAATCATTCTAGAGGCATGACTTTCAAAACCCATTCAAATAAGATATGATGAACAAAAATATTATACCAACTAGTTACCCATTGAAATCTTTGTTACAAATCTTAAACAACTATATCTTGAAATAATTTATGCTAAAAAGACTGTAATGGGTGTCTTAGGTATCAAACTCATAATCCATTTCATACCAATGACAAAAACCTACAAGCACTAAATATTCCTAACAATTGATCACAATATTTATGTAAGGACACAATTCAAATTCCCAAACTATGACTGGAAGGAAATGGGCTTGAAGGCCTTTTTTACAATAAAATTTGTAGAGGATGAGTTTACAATCTAGATTTCAAGGATGATTTAGATGACAAGGAAAAGAACGGGCTTTGGGCCCAATGGCACAAAAATAAAGAACTGTTTACAAGAGTAAGACTGAAAGTTCCTTTTCGGACACAATCCGAGGATAATTTATAATAGGATTTCCTAAAGTTTGGATACAATCATATACTATTGGCCCTTTTTCTTCCTGAAAAAGCCTCTCCTTTCTTCGTATGTCTTCCCTTCTATTTATACTTCTTTTCTTCTCTTCCTCATCTTCCACCTCATGGTTGCAATCCTGATTTCGGATACTTGTCCCATCCATTCTTCCCTAAAGCCCGCTGGGGTTAGGGAACAAGTTCCAAACTCCATGCTCAGGTCCCATCATTCCATCTATGCATTCAGCGTATCAATTACAGAGCTTTTAATGTATGGGCGGTGGTGGCAGCTTTACTTTAGATATTCCACCGCTCTTTCTATTGTCCTCCACGTGTACTGTGTATTCCCGTAGTCGTAGGATTCTTTATAACATAACCCGGGGACACTAAATTTCTCTTCCTATGTCCTCGGCTTAACAATCTACTCCTCGGACGTAATTGGACATTTAGATACTCCAAGATCATTTTGATATCTTCGGATTTGGGTTTCTAGCCCAAAAGATTTCGTTGGGCCATCCTTGATAAATTACTGGGCCCAATGCCCCTACAATTTAGTACTAAATATTCCCAATATTAATTTTTTTAAAAAAACCTAGCATATTATTAATCACAATATTTACACTAACAAAAAAAATATTCCCAATATGTTGTAATAACATAATTAATCACAATATTTGGTACTAAATATTTCCCCAATACTAAATATTCCCAATAATTAATCACAATATTAATTTTTTTTTTTTGAAAACTTAGAAAATAATTTAATCACAATATTTACACTAACAAAAAATAAACAAATATTCCCAATATGTTGTAATAACATAATTAATCACAATATTTGGTACTAAAAATTCCCAATAATTAATCACAATATTAATTTTTTTTTTAAAACTTAGCAAATAATTTAATCACAATATTTACACTAACAAAAAAAAAAAACAATATTTCCAAATATGTTGTAATAACATTAATCACAATATTTAGTACTAAGTATTCCCAATAATTAATCATAATAATAATTAAAAAAAAAACTAACAAATAATCACAATATACTAACAAATAAACTACCCACAATATACTAACAAATAAATTAATCACAATATTTACACTAACAAACAAAAAAACAAAAATTTTCAAACTAAAAAACAAAAACTTTCCTAATATGTTCTAATTGTTTCTTAAAAAAATAACCTAGCAAATAACCACAATATTAACTAACAAAAAATATTATCAATATTGTTGTGGGGGGTAAAAGCTATTGAATAAACGTTTGGGTTTTGGGCCTGGTCGGTTGGTACCAGTTTGTTTTGATCAGGGCCTCTAGGCCTACAAGTCAATCCGCATTGTAGTAGTCCGAGGAGTTGTTCGAGGAGGAGTGTCTCCTCGGACAGGTCCAGCAATGACCCTAGGACTTGCTAAGTGGGTTAGAGGCAGAACTCTGGAAGAACTGGTGGGTAAGAGGGTGATCCAAGCACCCTTTAGAAGCAGAGACATGTGAGAAATATTTAAGGAAAAAGCTGCTACTACCACATTAAAGGCCTGCATCTACCTCCCTGGTCGCATTAATGGAGAAATGACATCTGAACACTAGGATTCAGCCTCCCTGCTATTATTTGAAGACTTCAAGAAGGTGGTGGATGTGACAAGTATCCAAGGGGAAGATTTGTATGACACGTGGATGAACCAGTGAAGAAGAAGTATATAAGAAAACGAGAGAGGAAAGATAAGGGGCATCTGCACTTTCTGCTGAGAGAAAATAGGAACTAAGAATTGTAAACTTTGGCATAGAAAGAGAATATATATACAAATCGTCCTCAGCTTACGTCCGAGGAGGTATCTTTGTCATATTCGTTTACCATTTGCATAGATTGTGGCACTCTAGTCTGTTAATCAAATTTTCAACTTCCCGAACCTAGATTTCAAATCCATACTCTACAAATTTTATTGTATAAGGCTCATTGGGCCCGAGTCCAACACTTGTTTTTGGGTCTGGGTGCAATTGTGCACATACAATTGTAAAAACATTACCTGAGAGTTGATGAAAGTTGAGTGTGAGTGATGAGAGGCAAGTTGTGTGAGTGAAGAGAGGAAAGTTGTGAGAGCAGAAGAGAGGTGTGAGAGCAGAAGAGAGGGTGTGAGCCGGGTAAGGGGAAAAATGCCATAGTTGGGACCCACATGACACGTGGACGGGCTAGGGACCATTCATAAAAATCGAGTTTAGTAGAGTCGATTTCCATTAAAAAGAAATCGAGTCTAATTCACTCGATTTGTCCAGGTGGCGACCAGATAGAAAATTGAGTCAATTAGACTTGATTTTTATTAAATAGATCCACGTGACCACGCATGTGAAATTAGAAGGTGGTGGGCTCAAACACCAAAAACTCGAGTCATTTGGACTCAATTTTCGAAAACAAGTCCAATGAACTCGATTTACAGGTGGACATACAGCTGGACAAATTGTCCACCTCAGCTGTTGGCGCCATGGGGAAATCGAGTCCTTTGGACTCGATTTGTTAGAAATCCAAATTGTTTCAAACGTTACCTTACTAATGATATAGTTTGGATTTTATAGTTACTTTATCAAAAACGCTCGCCTTTTGCAACCCTTCATACAATTTTATATATATATATATATATATATATATATATATATATATATATATATATATATATATATATATATATATATATCGTTTTTACTTTCTAAGCTCTAGGGTTAATATGATAATTTTACATTTGTAAAATTTCATAAATAACCCTAGCCATAAATAAATTCAAAATCTCACATGGTTATAGTGCAATTCCAAAAGAATTGATCTCTTTCGATAATGCCCAAATTACTGTTTTATTGATATTCAAATGGTTGATCCATGATCATACCATAGACATGCATGCGTCAGATAATCTTGAATTAGTACTAAAAAAAATTAGTTAATTTCTAATGGAAAGATAAAATCTTGTTGGTTGTTATTGTTTGATTGTGGTAGACATGCAAGCATACAATAATTCCAGGATTTTAAGAGTACAGGTGGAAAAAAAATTGTCTTATGCGTTAGCAACGTGGGATTTACTAATTTTCAATTATAAATTTATCTAATTTTAAAAATATTAGTAATAGCATTATAAGCAATGTTATGAATACCGTTTCAGACTCAATTTCGAGTTATTCATTGGAATTGAATATCTTGGTACTAACCTATTTTGGTGTTCCGTTTTGGGCATATTTATATTATATATAAGAGGATTCCATTCTTTCAACTGAACTTTTATATGGTTCAAAAATACCATTATTAATGAAGGGTAACTTTATTTAAAAATAGAGTCATAAATGTCAAATAACAAATTTCATTTTGAATTTAAAAAGAGAATTCCTAAAATTTGGGATATTTTCCCTTCATATTCAAAAAAGAAATTACAGTTACTATTTATCTCTAAAATTTATCTTTTTTATTTGTTTGAAGAAAAATATATATTTCAAAATTTTAATAGATGCAAATTATTAATCTTTACAAAAAAATAAATAAATAGAAGAGCCCTTGAGCACGCGCGTGAGGCTAGTATTTGTGTGTGTGTGTGTATATATATATATATATAAGTAAAAATGATATTGATTAAAACCCATATAAATTATTAAGGATCTTAAAATTATAAGTCCATATTTCAATTACTATGTCAATTTTAAGCCTAAAATATATATTTAATACCAGGGAAGGAGCTAGGATTTCGAATGAGGGGGGTGAGATACACTCAAACCCAAATGCTTAAAAAATTTGTTATAACCCAAAGGCAATTGTGTTTTTTATCCAAGCAACTTATAAAAGAATATACACATACATATATACATGTATGTGTGTGTGCGCGCGTGCCTTTGAAAATTTGAGTAAAGAAAGTGTACTTTTTATGAAACCATGGAAGTATTGAACAAAAATGGAGCATGAAAATTAAAAAACAAGCTTTATATATTATATATTTTTCTTTTTCTCATTGGGCCGGGGGGGCCATTGCCCCCTGGGTCCAAGCATAGTTTCCTCCCTGTATAATAGAAATATTATTAAATTAACAATTAATTTTTAAGAATATAATTGTTGGGTCTAAAATAATATTATTACAAATATTAGCAATTCAAAATAACAATCACACACAAGAATACAAAATTTACATCGAAAACCTTTTCTTTTTTAAGGGAAAAACCATAGGACAAATTCCGAATAATTTCACTATTATCAAATCAATTACAATAATTCTTATGTATGTCTCATGTATAAAGAAAAATCTCACTTTTTTTTTTTTTTGCTCTCACACACATACTAATTATCTCTTTCAAAGGCGGCAACATTTTGCCCTCTCATTTTTATTTTATTCTTCATGCACAGCTCTCTCTTGGCTGTCTTCTTTTTCTCTAAGCAGCTCCCTCTTGGTTGCTCTCTCTCTCTCTTTTCTTTTTCTTGTGCGGCTTCCTCTTTCTTTGCTCTTGCACATACTCTTTTTGTGTCTTCTTGAAGGCAACAATTCCTTACTCTTTCATTCCTTTTACGTTCCTCTCAAGTGAAAATCAATTTTCTCTCTCTTGGTTTCAAGCTCTATTTTCCCTCTCCCCGTAGGGAGGACCTTTGGGTCAAAGCCATCAAATTCTTTGTAGCATTGTCTCTTTGTAAGACTCATTTGCTATTCCCTCTTAAACTAAGAATGCATTACCTCTTTAACAATGAATAGATTTCTTTCCACACCAATGAGTAGTCTTTCCTTTTACAACAAGGAAATCCAAATTAATTTTTCCATCTTCAACTAGGAAATCCAATTAACTTTTCAAGTCACAATTGAAATTTGAGACAATTTTCCAACAATAATGTGATTAAAATGTATCTATATAATGAAAGTAGAAAAATGCATAAGTTAAAAAAAAAAAAAAAAAAAAACTAGGTGATACCGTGTAGTGGAGGAGGGTAAAAGGCTTAAAAGTCAACAAAAAAATTTGAGCTTCACTTAAAATCTAAATACTAGTCAGGCTAGTCACGTGAAGCTCACAAAACTTAAAAGGTAAAAGAAAATAACACGAAAAACTAAGAAGCAGAGTTGAAGTGTTGAAGGTTGGTAACCGTGGGGCATGGGTTAAAAACCTAAAATGGTTGATGGGTTTTAATTCTTTTTGGGTTGGGCTTGGCTGACTAGGGCTGATAATAGGAGAGGGGGCTAAGATTTTGGAAGCGAGGGCCCAACTATAAAAACTCAAAATGTCGCTAATTAATTTTTTTGGGCCATGGGGGCTAGGCGTAGCCTCTCTGAGCCCATTTCATATCTATACTATTATTTAAGGAGTTTTGCTTGTTTGGATTGGATTTTTTTGGAACCGAAATACCCGTGCACACTTAGGTTTAAGTAGAGACAAAATTAAAGGATAGTCTGTTAAAAATACATGTCTAACTTGCACTAAAAAATTGCCTACAAAATAGGAATACTCTTCTACTAACTCACTTCTTCAAAACAACCATACTTTTATTTAAAAAAGAAAAAAAAAATTAAACAACCCCAAGTTGCTATTGTTTTTTTATCCTTTTTTTTTAAAAATCATCCCACGTTTATCTTCCTATCAAAAAGTTTTTTAAAAAAATCCTCAAGTTTATCCAAAAAAAAAAAAAAAAAAGGCCAAAATGCAAAACTAACTCTCTAACTTTTATCTTTTGTCATTTCAGTTCTCTAACTTTTAGTTTTGTCATTTCAGTTCTCTAAGTTTCAATTTTTGTCAATGTAGTATTCTGTTAGGTTTTAGTTACTGCTACCATTAAGTTTGACCCTTTTTTTTTTTTTTTAAATTTTTTTTGAAATTAAAAGAAAATAAAAAAAAGCTTGAAAAAAAAAAATGGAACTGGAAGGTCCCCTTCAGTCTTCTTCTTTTTCTCTCCTTGAAACGATGTTGTAGTGAGAATATGAGCGACGATGAGTGGATCAAGGAGGCCATGACCGACGACATGATGGTGGTGGATTTTCTATTAAGGCTCTTCCAGCTCTGCCTCCTCTGCTAAAGCCTGTTCAGGCTGTTCTCCGCCTCGGCTGGACTGTTTGCCAGTGTCGTTCCAAGTCGGCGCCTAGACATGATGACTCAACCACGAAGAAGAAGGCCGAGCCTGCGCGAGCTAGTCCTACCACGCTGCTGTCATGGAGCGGCGCCACCTCTGCCATCGGCGGCGCTCTCGATGGCTTTAAGGAGTCAAGTCATCTTTCCAAACCGACTGAAAGCTTGAGATCTAAGGTTTGTTGCTTTGATTTTTTCGAGCAACAAAAAAAAAAGTTCCATGTTTTTTTTTTCTATTTTCTTTTTTTCCAAGCTTTTTTTTATTTTCTTTTAATTACAAAATTTTTTATTTTTTATTTTAAAAAGGTCAAACTTAACGGTAGTAGTAACTAAAATTTAACAGAATACTATATTGACAAAAATTAAAACTTAGAGGACTGAAATGACAAAACTGAAAGTTAGAGGACTGAAATGACAAAAACTAAAAGTTAGAGGATCAGTTTTGCATTTTTGCCAAAAAAACTAAATAGATACACGTTTCGTTACATTGTGTTTAACAAAAAAAAAAAAAAAACCACTCTCACATACAAACCCACTCAGGTACAAATTTAAAGTTTAAAATCCTCATTATCATCAACCAGTTAGCACTTGGCAATCTTGGAGTTACAATTTTATCTTATGTCTGGCCATCCTTATCCTCACATCCCATCTTTGATGCTAATTCAAAAAAAAAAAAAAAAAAACCTTGATACATTAAAGAGCTAGAGAGGATTGTTATCAAAACAAAAGGTTAAAAAAAAAAAAAAAGAAAGAAGAAGAAAAGAAAAGAAGGTAGAGATGAAGTGCAAGAAAAAAGAAAAAAGAAAAAGAATGCCACCCCTCAAAGTAGAATTCTAAAGGTAGGTACTCAGATCTTTTTCTCTATATTTTGTTATTGACATTTGAGTTTTTATGTGTTGTGATCCCCAATTTTGGTTTTTATGGGTTGTGATTTATTTATCTATCTATATCTATACTACTATTTAAGGGCCTTACCCTGTTTGGACTGGATTTTTTTTTTGGTTCCAAAATACCCCTATTTTCGTAGATTTAAGTAGAGACAAAACTAAATGATAACAAAGTAAAAATACATCTTTAACTCCCACTAAAACATTGCCTAGAAAATAAGATCACTCTCCCACTAACCCACTTATTAAACAAACTTCACTTTTAAACTTTTCTCTTTCTTTATTTTTTTAATTGGCCGAAAATATTTCTTTTTTTTTAAAAACCCAAGTTAATTTTTTTATATTTTAATTTTAGACACCCACGTTAAAAACTTAAAACCCTACCTTCATTCCCTTACTTTTTTTTAAAAAAATTTATATTTAGAAATGTTATGTTTACAACATTTTCACAACATTGCCTATAAAATAGGACAAATTAAAAAAAAATTGAAAAAAGGGATATGAGAGTGTATAATATTTTCATAACATTTTCACATAATACTCACCACACTCCTAGGTTTTTTTTTTTTTTTTTTGTGTGATTGAAAAATGTAGTAATCTCAAATTAAATTAAATGCTCTAAATTAACCCTTACCCAAAAAATAGAAGAGCCTCTGCGCATGCGTGTGAGCGCGTGCTCAGATGCTAGTCTATACTATTATTTAAGGGGCTTCCCCTGTTTGGATTCCTCATTTTTTTAATTCAAAAATGCCCTTACACCCTTATATTTAAGTAGAGACCCAACTAAATGACAATTTGATAAAAATGCAACTCTAACTTCCACTAAAACATTGCCTAAAAAATAGAACTACTTTCTTATTAATTTTCAAATTGCTTTATCTACTTATAAATTAGATTCTCAAAATAAGAATTATATATATATATATATATATATATATATATATATATATATATATATATATAAAATAAAAACGCAGAGTTTTTTCTTTTGGCTAAAAAAAAGCCTCATCGCACGCGCGAAGTGCGTCTGATGAGGCTAGTCTATACTATTATTTAAGCGGCTGCCCCTATTTGGACCGGATTTTTTTGTTCCAAAATACTCCTACACCCCTAGGTTTAAGTAGAGACAAAACTAAATGATAGTTTGGTAAAAATACATATTTAACTTCCACTAAAATATTGCCTACAAAATAGGAACACTCTTCCACTATATGTTTATTTATTTTTAAATAGAAAAATAAGTTAAACACTCAACGTTTATCCAAAAACAAATCTAAATATAAAAAAAAAAAACCTAAAGGACAATCCAGATTTTTTTTTGTTCTAAAATACCTTTACATTCCTATGTTTAAGTAGAGACAAAACTAAAGGACAATCTGGTAAAAATACAACCCTAACTTCCACTAAAACATTGTCTAAAAAATAAGGTTACTTTCCTATTGATTTTCAAATTTATTTATCCCCTTATAAATTAGATTCTCAAAATAAAAATTATATATATAATAAAAAACATAGATTTTTTTTTTCACTACTACCACTAAAAAAAAAAAAAACCTCATCTCATGCACGAAGTGCGTGGGATGAGGCTAGTCTATACTATTATTTAAGGGGCTTCCCCTGTTTAGATTCCTAATTTTCATAGTTCTTGTGAGGACTCGAGGACCCGAGGACCCGAAGATGTAAAGACCCGAAGACATACTGGAAGGCATAAGGAGTAGAGGAGAATAAAAGTCAAGGGCCCGAGGATGAAGTGGGATGGTTTGGAAAAGGACGAAAGATAGATTGGTGATGTATGAGGTATATTGCAAATATCTGGGTTGGGGTGGATAACTATGAACGTTGCATTGAATGTTCTGCACCAAGCGTTCTAGCCGCATTGAATAGGGAGTACCAGCTTTATTCGTTGCATTAATATGGAAATGACCTGAACAGTACAAAGCACAGAGCTAAAACTTCTCTCCATTACCGACTACAAGGGAATGGACAAGTGTCAGTAAAGGGGGTTGAGTAGATGAGAGGTGTAGGGCTGAGATAGAAAGGGCAAAGGGTATAAATAAGAGAGGAGAGACACAGGTAGAAGAGAGGAACGTCTAAAACTTTGTTGTTGATACACTCTCTACAAATTCATTGTTTTTGGACCTTTAGTTATAAAACGCTGTTATTGTTAGTCTTGTACGTGATTTTTGGTCCTTACAATTGGTGCCGTCTGTGGGAACAATAAAGTGGGGCATTCTGGTTTAAAGGTGAATGGCAGAGGCGAATCAAGAAAGGGAAGAATCAATAGGTTCACAAAGGGGAAACCTAACTATAAATATGCAACGGGGAGTTGGAAAGAAACACACCCCAAGTGTGGTGGTGGAATCGTATCGTAGTGATCTAGTGGCTGGGCAACGATCACCGACTAAGAGGCAAATGTCTCGTGATGATGTGTTGTAGCAAATGCAATCCGAGATAGATTATCTGCGCAAGCGCTTAGATTGTAAGAAGCGTGGTAGGAAGAGCCCGTCTTACTCTTCCAGTGATAGCTCCGAGGAAAAACGAGGAGGAAAGGAACCTCAAGCATCTGAGTCTCTTCACAGTGAAGCCCGTTTGAGTACTTCTTCGGGTGCTAGGGCAAAGAGGCGGGAGGAGATGCAAGGTGAAAATGGGACATACCAAGGTGAGGGGAATGATGCGATGGGTAAAGCCTTGAGGCAGATCTCTAAATCCCCTTTTGTGGCCAGGATAAATAAGGCAAAACTCCCCCATAGATTTTCTCAACCTATATTTACTATTTATAATGGCAGGACTGATCCTGTAGAACACGTCAGTCATTTTAATCAAAAGATGACAGTCTATTCGAATAATGAAGCGTTGATGTGCAGAGTGTTTCCTTCCAGTTTGGGACCAGTGGCCATGCGATGGTTTGATGCTTTGGCGGAAGGTTCCCTAAAGTCCTTTGAAGAGTTGACAAGGGCATTCAGGGCTCGGTTCATAACTTGTAGTAGGATCCCAAAACCCTTGGATGCATTACTGTCTATGGCCATGAGGGAAGGAGAAACGCTCAAAACTTATTCCGATTGGTATTGGAAAATGTATAATGAAATTGACGGAGATGTTGAAAATGTGGCTGTAAGAACTTTTAAGGTGGGGCTTCCCACGGAGCATAGATTGAGGAAGTCCTTGAAAATGAAGGCAGCTGTAGACATGCGCCAGCTTATGGACCGTATAGACAAATATAAACAGGTGGAGGAGGACCAAATTCAAAGCAAAGGAAAAACGAAGTTATATCCGGAAAAGAAAGATCTTCGGGGAATGGGGTATCAAGGCAGTCGGCCTAGGCGAGACTTTCCAAGTCGTCCATTGCCAGCTGAAACTCCTTTGGTTAATTCACTGTTCAAGGAGCCTATACATCACATATTGGAGAAAATACAAGACGAACCATACTTTAGACAACCTAACAAGATGAGTGGAGATGCATCTTTGAGGAATCAAAATCTTCATTGTCATTATCATCAAGACAAGAGACATACCACAGAAGAGTGTCGGACGTTGTGTGACCATTTGAACCATTAGCCAAAGCGGGAAAGCTCAATCATTTCTTGACTAGGCTGGACGGGCAAGTTGGACATCAACGTATGCGAATGTATCGTGGAAATATTCCTCGGCCAGCATGAGGCACCATTAAGGTTATTTTGGCGCAGTCGAGAAGAGAAGCCGAGGATCCTTCTCGGATCATGTCCGTGCATAGTAGTTTTGGAAACGAAGTCATGGAAGGAAGCTACCAACTGGCTAAAAGAATGAGGTTCTCGGCGATGCCAGTGTTGGGTTTTTCTGAGGAAGATAAGGAGGGAACGTGTCAACCCCATGATGATGCATTGGTAGTAACTATTCGTATCGGGGGATATGACGTGAAACGAGTTTTGGTGGATGATGGAAGTGGTGCAGAAATTATGTATTCCAACTTATTTAATGGTTTAAAGTTGAAAGAAGAGGATTTGGAGAAGTATGATTCCCCGTTAGTAGGTTTTGATGGGAAGCAGGTGATTCCGCGGGGGATGATTAGGCTGCCTGTACAGGTTAAGGATACAGAGGTCTAGGTTAACTTCATAGTAGTCAGGGCGTATTCACCTTACACGGCCATTCTGGCTAGGCCTTGGCTCCATGCAATGATGACAGTTTCTTCAACTTTGCACGTAATGGTGAAATATCCTATCCAAGGAAGGGTGGGAATATTACACGGCAGTCAGTCGGTAGTCAGGTAGTGTCTGATGTCTGCAAGTATTAGAACAGGGCAAGGTTCATCAATGAGGGCGACTCCGAAAACGTTATAGCAATTAAAGAAACCTGCTCGGGGGATGGGTATCGATGGGGATGGAGGTTCTGCTGAAGAACTGGACAAGATATTTATAGGAGAAGGTAAGGAGAAATATTTTTAGGTGGGATTCCAATTACCAGTACCGGAAAGGGAGGAATTAGTTAAGTTCTTAAAGGATAACATTGATGTTTTTGCATGGACGACCTATGACGTCCCGAGAATTGATCTAGAATTCATTTGTCACCATTTGAATGTTAGTCCTAACACAGTGCCCCGTATGCAGCCTCCTCGGCGTGCGTCCCAAGAGCATGCCGAAGCAGTTAAAGAGGAGGTTAACAAGTTAAAGCAAGTGGGGGCAATCAAGGAAATCTTTTATCCTGAGTGGCTTGCCAACACTGTTGTGGTTAAAAAGAAGAACGAAAAGTGGAGAGTTTGTGTCGATTTCACTGATCTAAACAAGGCATGTCCAAAGGATCCTTTCCCTATTCTGAGAATTGATCAGTTGGTGGATGCAACTGTTGGGCATCCCCGGATGAGTTTCTTGGATGAGTTTCTTGGATGCTTTTCAAGGTTATCATCAGATACCTATGTCATTGAGTGATCAGGAGAAGACATCTTTTCGTGCTCCTAATGGCAATTACCATTATCGAGTAATGCCCTTTGGTCTTAAGAATGCAAGCTCCACTTATCAAAGGATGGTGACTAGAATGTTTGAGTTGCAGTTGGGGCGTAATATGGAAGCATATATCGATGACATGGTGATTAAAAGTAAGAAAGTAGGGGACCATTTGTGGGACTTACAAGAAACCTTCTCAGTCCTTAGGAGGTATAAATTGCGTTTGAATGCTTCCAAGTGCTCCTTTGGAGTAAGTTCGGGAAAGTTCCTCGGGTATATGATAACACACCGGGGAATTGAAGTTAATCCTGATCAAATCAAGGCTATCTTAGGGTTGTATCCTCCTCGGAATCCTAAGGAGGTACAAAAGCTAACTGGAATGTTTGCGACATTGAATCGGTTTATATCGCGATCTGTGGACATGTGCCGACCTTTTTATCACCTTTTGCATAAATGGAAAGATTTCCAGTGGATGGATGAGTGTAATTTGGCTTTTGAGGATTTGAAGCAATATTTGGCGAATCCGCCAATACTATCACGGCCGGAGAAGGAAGAGGTGTTGTATGCCTATTTGGCAATCACGGACTATGCTGTAAGTCTTGTTCTAGTACGGAATGATGATGGAATTCAAAAACCAGTATATTACATTAGTAAATCCTTGCAAGAGGCCGAGCGGCGATATTTACCTTTGGAAAAGGCTCTTCTAGCCGTCGTACATGCAACAAGGAAGCTTCCCCATTATTTTCAAGCCTATACGATAGTGGTACTTACCCAATTGCCTTTGCAAGCTATCATGAGGAAATCTGATTACACTGGTCGCGTGGCTAAGTGGGGAACTAGGCTTGGAGCTTATGATGTTAAATATATGCCCCGAACAGCTATTAAAGGACAGGTTCTTGCCGATTTCGTGGCTGAATTCACAGAAAGTGGCATTAAGCAAGAAGATGTTATGCTAGTCGTAATGTCTATTGGGCTTGGGAGTGTCCTTCTTTGGGAAGTTTATACGGATAGGGCATCTAACCGAAAGGGAGCACGGATTGGAATTGTGTTGATTACCCCTGAGAAATTAGTCATGGAGAAGTCACTACAGCTAGGATTTGTAGCCACTAATAATGAGGCTGACCATGAAGCTCTCTTGGCAAGCGCTCAAATGGTTAGGCATCTGGGAGGAGAAATAGTGGAACTCTATTGTGATTCCAGATTAGTTGTCGGGCAAGTTAATGGAGAATTTGAGGCAAGAGATGAAAGAATGAAAAAGTATCTTGACTGAGTCAAAGGGGTGTTAGGCACGTTTAAAAGCTTCAAAGTGGGACAAATCTTGAGAGGGTAGAATGCTCATGCCGACTCGTTGGCCATATTAGCCACATCCTTGGGCTCAAAGTTACCGCGGACGGTAATGGTAGAGGACTTGATGACTTCTAGTCTTACTGGTATCGCGACAGTTGGGGTTCACAGTATACACGTTGGCCCGAGCTGGATGGATCCGATTGTGACCTTACGACATGGTATGTTACCCGAAGACAAAGTGGAAGTAGAGAAGGTACGGAGAAGTGCCCCCTGTTACTGGCTTTCTAGGGAGTGTAAATTGTATAAACGTTCCTACTCGGGGCCATATCTACTCTGCATGCATCTTGAAGCTGTTGAGCCTTTATTGGAAGAGTTACATGAAGGAATATGTGGAAGTCATACGGGGGGAAGATCGTTAACCCACAGAGCCATGACTCAAGGGTATTGGTGGCCAAATATGCAGAAGGCCTCCCAGGAGTATGCAAGGAAGTGTGACCAATGTCAAAGGTTTGCACCAAACATTCATCAACCAGGGGGAGTCTTAAATCCATTATCTAGCCCATGGCCTTTTGCTAAGTGGGGCTTGGATATTGTCGGACCTTTTCCTCGGGCAACTGGTAATAGAAGATGGCTCATTGTCGGCACGGATTATTTTACTGAGTGGGTGGAAGCCGAACCATTAGCTAACATTAGGGATGCAGACACTAAGAAGTTTATTTGGAAGAATATCGTAACTCGCTTTGGAGTCCCGCATACTTTGATTTCTGATAATGGACTTCAGTTTGATAGCAAGGCTTTCCGTAGGTATTGTGCGGATATGGGAATAAGGAATGGATATTCAACACCGGCCTGCCCTCAAGGAAATGGTCAAGCTGAGGCTACAAATAAGGTCATTTTGGCAGGGTTAAAGAAGCGATTTGACGATGCTAAAGGAAGATGGGTAGAAGAGTTGCCTTATCATGCTACCCCCCGAAGATCAACAGGCGAGACACCCTTTTCAATGACATATGGAATGGAGGCGGTAATCCAGTTGGAATCAAGCTTTCCCACCTTGAAATCTGATCAGTATAACGTTGAGAGCAATCATGATATGCTGTGCGATAGTTTGAATACTATTGAAGAAAGAAGGGAAGTAGTCAGTGTGAAGATGGGCAGCTACCAACAGAACTCAAGCAAACATATGACAAAGGAGTAAAGTCAAGACCTTTAGTACCAGGAGATTTGGTATTAAGAAAAGTGGTGGGGACAGCAAGAAATCCTGCCTGGGGTAAGTTAGGGCCTAATTGGGAAGGACCGTATAGAATTACATCTGTAGCAGGTGTGGGGGCCTATCGTTTAGAAGATTTAGATGGAAGAGTAGTTCATCGCCCTTGGAATGTAAACAACTTACGACGTTATTACTATTAAAGGAAGAGCCTTCTTTTGTATCAGTTGTAGGCCTATCTTGTTTCATTAGTCTGTGTTTCTTTATTGGAATAACTTATACCCAAGTGTTAAGCTAACCTTAGCTCTTGTCTGGCTCCTCAGGCCACAAGTCTAAGAAAAATTAACACTTTATGAAAAATCCAAGTGTTAAGCTGATCTTAGCTCTTGTCCGGCTCCTCGGGCCACAAGTCTAAGAAAAATTAACACTTTATGAAAAATCCAAGTGTTAAGCTGAACTTAGCTCTTGTCCGGCTTCTCGGGCCACAAGTCTAAGAAAAATTAACACCCTATGAAAAATCTGAGTGTTAAGCTGACCTTAGCTCTTGTCCGGCTTCTCGGACCACAAGTCTAAGAAAAATTAACATCCTATGAAAAATCCGAGTGTTAAGCTAAATTTAACTCTTGTCCGGCTCCTCGGGCCACAAGTTTAAGAAAAATTAACACCTTATGAAAAATCCAATTGTTAAGCTAACCTTAGCTCTTGTCCGGCTCAACGGGCCACAAGTCTAAGAAAAATTAACACCCTATGGAACATCCAAGTGTTAAGCTGATCTTAGCTCTTGTACGGCTCCTTGGGCCACAAGTCTAAAAAATTAACCCCCTAAAGAAAAGTTAAGTGTAAACTTAGTCTTCTTTCTTGTTCGGCTCCTCGAGTCATAAGTTTAAGATGAAAAATTAACACTGTTTAAAAAAGAAAAAAGAAAAAGAGAAGGTAACAAAATGGTGTATTACGGGTATTATTCTGGCTTGCATTGCAAAGTTGATGATCGTGTTATGTTTATGTGTATATGAAAAGTTATTATTTTAGCGGTAAGGAATTGTACTTGGCAAATGAGTAAAAACAAAGTTAATATTTGAGTATTGCGATATGTTGACAATAAATAATATGCACCATTGGCACGGCTATTAATTCCTTAAATTCAGTCTAACAAAAAAAAAAAAAAAAAACAACAACAATGACAACAAAAAGAAAAGTAACAGCATCAAGTGCTTGTTTGTTTCTCTTTGGTGTTCTTCTTCTCTGTTTCTTTCTCTTTTTTCTTCTTTTTTTCCTGTCCCACTTCCTTCGTATCGGCTTCATTTTCTTCATTCACCAGCTCGGTGTTAGGAGAAGGGTTCTCGGCTATTTCTTGGCCCTTGGGGTGAACAGAAGAAGGTTCTGGGTCCGGAGTGGTTGCAGATGTGGGAGGAATGGAACTGGAGTCACTCGTTGGCTTGGGAGGAGCAGGAGCCAGTTGTAAAGCAGAAGGGTAATAAACGCTGTCGGGATTTCGAAGCTTAGATTCGGTGGATACTCTGGCAGCGTCTAAGGCCCGACCCCAAACTTCTAAACCGAACGCATGGGCAACCCCTTTTAGTTCAGCTGTGAGGCTGTCAGTAGCTTTCTTCATATCGGCATCATATGCTGCTTGCTCAGCATCAGCCTTCTCCTGCTCCTTAGATGCTAATTCCTTTTGCACCTGCTTAAGCTCCACCACAGTAAGAGCAAGTCTGTTTTGGGTTTGTTTTGGGCTTGTTTTTGGGCTTCAAGAGCAATATTGGCTTGCAACTCATAACTTTGCAAGGCAGCTTCTGCGTTTTTATGAGCCTTTTCCACCTCGGCTAGTCCAATGAGGGTTTCCTTCAAATTCTGTTCTACTTCGTTCTGAGCCCTCACAGCGTCTTCGGCATTGTGCTTAGCTTTTCTGGCTAAGTCCAAGGAATCATCCACCCATTCCTCAGCCATGAGCGAAGCCTGGACAGCCTATAATGTACATAAATTACGAAAGTCATATGAGTAATGCTTTCAATAATAATAAAGATAAAATGATATAGAGTTGGGAAAGATACCTTAGCTAAGTCTTGTTTTAAAGACAGGAAGACTTCTCTTTTGCGGAAAGACCGCAGTTCAGCCATGTCCTCGGGAAGGCATAAGGCCTTTTCTAAGCACTCGGCCACCAAACTTGAGCTTCCTTTTTTTGGATCTCTTAGATTGGCATCATCAAGAACGGGGCTGCCTGAACTTAGGTTAAAGCTGGGGCGCCAACCGATGCTCTCCTTGATGGATCGCCACTGGTTTCCTTAAAAGGTCCAGTATGAGCGGGCTTCTTGGAGGGGTTTTTTCCTGCCCTAGTATCTTTAGAAGGGAGGTCGGGGTTCTCTCCTTCTTCGATCTCTATAGCATTTTTGCTACTTTGACCCCTTTTCCTTTTCTTGTCCATGACCTCGGGGGGAGGGGTATGTGTCACGGCTGGGGTGATTGGACGAGGGGGTACGGCCACAGCAGGAGAAGAGCTGCCGGCATGTGCTTGTAGCAAGACCAGAAGATCGGGTTCTTTCTCTTGGAAGCCCATGTTGCTTGTTGAAGGAAGTTGTGAGTCGCGAGGGGCGTCTTCACAATAAAAAACTTCAAAGTCTTTATTCGTCACCTCGGGGCGACTCGGCTCGGGAGTTGAAGTTTTTTCCTCGTCTGCAAGATTAGTGGATTGCTCTTGGTGGTAAAGTAGTTTGGCTGCGAGAGGGTCGGGAAGTTGTGCGTCCTGTGTTGCTGGTGGGGGTGTAGGTAGTAAGCAGCCAGGCACCGTAACATCAATATGAGCTAAAAGAAGATCCTTGGCCCGGATTATGTTCTTTGGACTTTGAAAACGTTTGGTGGAAGGGGTGTAGCCGAGAATCACGTGGGCTGCCCGAAGTTGGCCGTCCCTGTGCAAGAATATTTCCGACTGGAGAATTCTGTTCAGATCTTGATAGTTCACAGCGGATTTGTTTGGAGCGTTGTGGTAGTCGTCTGCAGTGAGGAATAAAAACCGTTAGGAAGAATTAATCAATGCTAGATTATAAAAGAAGACTGTTATTCCTAAGTATCATATTAGTCCTCGGGAACCCTACCTGGCACCCCATCTTGGGTAGGGCAATGTAAGCCGTCATGCCAATTCCCCGAGATGATGAGGTAATCCTCGTCCATGCATTTGCTTGAGTCAGGCAAGCAGGAGATCAACCTAACGGCAGGGACCCTACACTTCATGTAGTATTTGGTTTTTTCCCCCTTTTTAGCAATTGTACACCCAGTTTACATCATGCCAAGTTAAGTTGGTTCCCATTTTACGATTTAGGGCATCTACACATCCTAGGATCCTAAGGACATTGGGAGAACATTGGGCTGGGGTAAGTCTATAGTTTATAAGAAAATCCCAGGTCACCCTACCCATGGGGATTTCCATTCCGCCTTCGATAAAGGCGATCATGGGAATTAAAACTAACTCGGGTGGCCGGGGTACAACTAGACAATCTTCTTCCTTACAATATTGAATATCTACATCATCAGGAATCCTATATTGGGCCTTAAAAGTGGCCTTCGCCTCATCCGTTTTTACTAGTTTAGCGTATCTACCCATTAAACCTTACAACAGAAAGAGAAAAAAAAAAAAAAAACAATAAAGAAGAAGCAATAGGAGAGCTAAAACACCTCTGAAGAATGCTTAAAACTGCTCATCGGGAGGTCCTTTTTCCTTTAATCCTTCAAAACACCAAAATGAACCTCAGCCAGCCTCAAGGTTTGCTTTTATAGGGGTAAAAAAAGAAAAAAAGAAAAAAAGAAAAAACAAGAGGGGCGGTAACTTTCCCGCTCATAATTAAGATCGCCATTTGAACCGTACGATGTTAATCCAGCCATAGAACGTGCATAGGTAAGGAACCGCCTGACACCATAAATGCTCCATCGTGGACTACGAGGTGTCAAGAGCGTGTCATGGGCAGCGAAAAGACGTTCGTACGTGTAAAAGCAAAATGCACGTAAGAAGTGTATCCGAGAAGTTAAAACTTGGCTATTAATTCGTGGTTAATAGCCCAAGTTTTAAGGGGCTATTGTGAGGACCTGAGGACCCGAGGACCCGAGGATCTAAAGACCTGAAGACACACTGGAAGGCATAAGGAGTAGAGGAGAATAAAAGTCAAGGGCCCGAGGATGAAGTGGGATGGTCTGGAAAAGGACGAAAGATAGATTGGTGATGTATGGGGTATATTGCAAATATCTGGGTTGGGGTGGATAATTATGAACGTTGCATTGAATGTTCTGCACCAAGCGTTCTGGCCGCATTGAATAGGGAGTACCAGCTTTATCCGTTGCATTAATGTGGAAATGACCTGAACAGTACAAAGCACAGAGCTGAAGCTTCTCTCCATTACCGACTACAAGGGAATGGACAAGTGTTAGTAAAAGGGGTTGAGTAGATGAGAGGTGTAGGGCTGAGATAGAAAGGGCAAAGGGTATAAATAAGAGAGGAGAGACACAGGTAGAAGAGAGGAACGTCTAAAACTTTGTTGTTGATACCCTCTCTACAAATTCATTGTTTTTGGACCTTTAGTTATAAAACGCTATTATTGTTAGTCTTGTACGTGATTTTTGGTCCTTACAGTTCTAAAATACCCTTATACCATGTACTTACAAGTTTTTTAACTTATAGGGATAAATATGTAAAATAAAACTTTTTTACTTTAATAACCCACGTACGCTTTTGCAGTTTACAACCCAATAACATCTACTCTCATTCTTCTTCAAATTACACAAATTCAGTCTCAATGGTAAGTCCTCTTCTTTCTTCTTCTTCTATTTTCAGATTTGGGTTCTAAATAATTCAACATAATTTACACAATTTAAATGGCTTTTCAAGTTCTATCTTCTGCATCTCTAATATAAATTGCAAGTTGTTCTTTCTTTTCTTCATCATTAACTATTGTTTGAGTTCTTACCTTCCATGACTACCAATGATTTAGAATTTGAGTTGTACTTAGCTGTGGATGAATGAGATTTTTATAGGGATTCAATGGTATTTGACTATTGATTATTACTTGTGATTGACTTCAATATCACATGCCTCAAAATCTTTTTTTTTTCCTTATATTTTCCTTCTTCATTTTTGTTCCTTTGCAACAATGTGCATCTGTTTTTCTTTTTCTTTTCTTTTTTCCTTATCTTTTCCTTTTTTTTTTTTTTTTTGTGTGGATATTTTCAAACTTTTCAATTTTAAGTTTTAACTCACACAAACTCTTTTTTTTTTTTTTTGGTTGAAGTTGTCTATACGTATTGTGGGGAGTAAAAGGACCCAAGTGGGCATATGGGCCTTTGGGCTGTAACATGGAGGGCCGACCTGCTCCAGGATTAAACTCTATGAGTTGGCCCATACGCCGAGGGCCCGAGGATACAGCCGAGGAAGAGTTTCACCTCGGACAGATCCAAGAGAACTCAAGATTTCATTATAAAGGTCAAGACACAACTCTGGAAAGACTAGTGGTTAAAATGGGACATCCTGAATCTTCTAGATGCACTAGTATTAAAGAAAATATCAAGAGTAAAGGCTGCCACCTCCGCATTAAAGGCTCTGCACCTACCTCCCTGGCCGTATTAATGGGGAGGTGACCCCTGAACAGTGAGGTGGAAACTTCTAGTTACTGTTCAAAAGGTATCAGGGAAGGAAGTATAAAAGGGGGGTAAAGGCCAAAGAAAAGGGGGGATCGAAAAACGAAGAAAGAAATTAAGAAATTGTAATCTTGAAAGAAGAAAGAGAAATAATAAAGAAGTAGTCCTCGGCTCGAATCCGAGGAGATCCATTTGTCATTATCGTTCGTTATTTACTTGTGTTTGTTTATAAAAGCCTGTTATCAAGCTCCCAGTACTTCTAACCTAGGTTTCAAGCCCACACTCTACAAATTTTATTATTTAAGGCTCATTGGGCCTAAGCCCGTAATTGTCTTTGGGTCCAGGTGCAATTGTGCACTTACACGTATAATAAAGCCCAATAGGAATCACTTTGGCATAAAACTCTATTTGAGTGTTTGTTGTATACCTTTGTCATTTGAATCTACGTGTATTAGTTTTTTTTTCTTTTTCTTTTTTGCTTATCTTTTCCTTTTGTATGTGGATATTTTCAAACTTTTCAGTCAAACACAAACTCTTTTTAAAAATTTTGAATCTAGAAGTTTATCAACAATGAATTGATGTTTATCACTTTGTTTTAAATTCAATTATTTTTGTTTGCTTGCAAAAAAAAAAATTCAATTATTTTTGTTTGAGATTTAAAAAAAAATCGTGATTTTGAGAGGAGAATTTTTTTTTTCTTTCTTTTCTTCAAAGTAACTCAACATACTTATCTAAATTAAAAAAAAAAGTAACCAAACAATTAAGAGTATTTGAGTTTAAAAAAAAGAAAAAAAAGAAAAAAAAGAAAAAAAAGAAAAAAAAGAAATGAAAGGAAGGACCAAGAAGTAACCGAATTCAAATAGAAGACATACTTATCTATGTGTATCATAATATATATATATATATATATATATATATATATATATATATATATATATATATATATATATATATATATATTTTGGCTTATCTTTTCCTTTTGTGTGTGGATATTTTCAAACTTTTCACTCAAACACAAACTATTTTTAAAGGATTTCAACATACTTATCTAATTTTTTTTTTTTTTAAAAGAGTAACCGAACAATTAAGAGTATTTGAGTTTAAAAAAACAAAAAAAGAAAAGAAAAGAAAGGAAGGACCAAGAAGTAACTGAATTCAAATAGAAAATATACTTATCTATGTGTATCAGATTTTTTTTTTTTTTTTTTGGCTTATCTTTTCCTTTTGTGTGTGGATATTTTCAAACTTTTCACTCAAACACAAACTCTTTTTAAAGGATTTGAATTTGAGAAGTTTATCAATAACAAATTGATGTTTATTACTTTGTTTAAATTCAATTATTTTTGTTTGAGATTTAAAAAAATCGAGATTTTGAGAGGAGAATTTTTTTTTGAAATTTTTTTTTCTTTCTTTTCTTTAAAGTAACCCAACATACTTCCCCCAAAAAAAAAGATTAAAAAAAAAAAGTAACCGAACAATTAAGAGTATTTGAGTTTAAAAAAATAAAAAACAAAATAAAATATAAAAAAGAAAAGAAAGGAAGGACCAAGAAGCAACAGAATTCAAATAGAAAATATACTTTTCAAATAGGGAAGAAGAGATTTAGAAGAAAAAAAAAAGTGAGAATTGAAATTTTAAAGAAATAGCAATTTTAAAAAAACAGCAATTTTTTAAAAATAAAGGGAGAGATAAAAGAGGTTGAAATTTAGGATTTGATGAAAAAAAGAATAGTTTAGTTTATGTGGGAGTTAATGATATATTTTTACTAAATTATCCCCAAATTTTGTTTGTGTTTGAATTCCTATATAAAAATAAAAAGGGAAAACTTTTGAAAATACATTAGTGAGAGTTTGTGTTTGAATTGCTATTAAAAAAAGCACAAAATTTAAGTATCAAATTTTGTGATGGGAAAATATAGTAATCTAAAATTATAATGGATTCAAATTATTAACATATTTCCAAAAAAATAGAAGAGCCTCATGCGCGTGCTTAGAGGCTAGTCTATACTACTATTTAAGCGGCTGCACTATTTGGAGTGGATTTTTTTTTGTTCCAAAATACCCCTACACCCCTAAGTTTAAGTAGAGACAAAGTTAAAGGATAGTTTGGTAAATGATTTTTTTTTTGTCTAAAATACCCCTACAGCCTTTGTTTAAGTAGAGATAAAGCTTGAGGATAACATAGTAAAAATACATCTTTAACTCCTACCTGTAATCATGCCTACAAGATAGGCAATATTTAACTTCCACGTTTTGATTTGTTGCTTAGAAAAGAAAAAAAAAAGTAGTCCTGTTGATTTTCAAACTAAGCATTACTATTCACTTTTCTTCTCCTTTATCAAGACTTAACTCTTTTTTTTTTTTTCCTTTTCCTTTCCTTTATCAAGACTAAACGCCTTTTTTTTTTTTTTTTTTGCATTAAAAAAAAAAAACTTTAACTTTTGTTTTTGAATACCCGGTTTCCCTTGACAAAAAAAAATAATAATAAAATTATGAACAAAGAAAAGTGAAGACATTATAAACCCACGTAGGCACATATAGTAGTACAAGAATCAAAATTTTTTTAAAAAAACTACCCGTATTCAATCTTTCAAACCCACCTTCACTACCAATACCATTAACCCACCCACTTGCACTTGAATTCAAAATGGGGATCACCCACGTGCAAGTTGGATTCAAATTTGAAATGAGGATTAACGATACAGTTATAATCCCCATTTCCTTATCCCATCAAAGCACTACATATCAATTTATCTTGAATATGCATTACAAACCAACGCATCTGAAATCTTTCACTTTGACTACATCAACAAATTTAGGTTTGTTTAGGTCTCTCTCTCTCAAATTATTTAAATGTAAAACTAATTGGTTCATAATGGTTTCAGGATTGCAACAACACAGTCAAGCAAGTTATGTGAAGACTTAGTTGAAATGGACTCTCCAATGAAGAAGAAGCCTTTGGGAGTGCGTCACTGGAGAATATTTCCTACCACAATAATGCCACCAAAGGTAGAGATTGAGGGATTCTTCACAGTAATAGAACGGTGTTGTTGGGGTCAAAATAGTTCATGGCTTTTTACTTTTGCTCTAAAATGAGTGTTTTTTTTCTTCTTCTTTCAATATTTGGTTTATATTTAGTTTCCTTACTTTGTTATCATTATTTTATCTTATCTCATTTTATCTTTTATTTTTTTAATCTTTTCTTTACTTTTATTTGGTCAGTTTGATGAGTGTTTAATATTTTCTCTAATTAATAAGTCTTTTTTAAAGAGTGTGAATGTAGTACTCCCAAATTATAATAGATGCTCTAAATTATAATTGATGCAAATTATTAACTTTTTTCCAAAAAAATAGAAGAGCTTTTGAGCACGCGCATGAGTGCGTGTTCAGAGCCTAGTTACTATTTAAGAGGCTTCCCTTTTTTGGACTAGATTTTTTTTGTTCTAAATTACCCCTACACCTAGACAAAATTGGAGGACAATCAAGTAAAATTATATTTTTACCTTTTGAACAACCCACTACAGAATAACTTCACATCCACTAAAAACCACTACTAAAATTCAAATTTGCTACAATCACTCCTATTAACATACGGCAACCAATTCTCCTCTTCTTCTTCTTCTTTTTATCTTTAAAAAAAAAAAAAAAAACTCTTTTGCAAGATCTCCTTCCCCCTCTCCTTCACGTTAAGTTGGTTTTTTAAAAAAACCCTTATTTTTTATAGGAAAAAAACCCTTATTCTTATCCTTTTAAAAAAAAAAATTATTATCCTTATTCCATCATTAAAAAAAAAAAAAAAAAATTTTTTGCAAGATCTCCTTTTTTTTTTCACGTTAAATTGGTTTTTTTTTTTCATTATCCTTATCCCAAAAAAAAAAAAAAAAAAAAAAAAAAAACTCTCACTCCACGTCCAAAACCAAAACCACCCTCCCTACTTAAACTATCAATTTCAATTTCCTCAAACACCATATTTTGCTATTGAAATTTTAATAAAATTCTTTTTATTAAAAAATAATAATAAATAAAAACATTAACAATTATCCTTATCCCCTTTTCTCTCACCTTTAAATAAGGACTTAATTTTTTAGCTTCAAAATCCTTGATTTTAGATAAACTTATCTCACACTCCTACAATTCAAACTATACAGTTTTAGTTCAAATAGTTCCCACGTTCACCACTTCCAAATCTCACTCTTTTTTTTAATAAAAAAATATCTTTTCTTCTTTATCTTATTCTCATTATATAAGCACACACTATCTATATATATATATATATATATATATATATATATATATATATATATATATATATATATATATATATATATATATATTTCATGTTTCTTTTCAGGTTCTTTTCATAGAGATTTCAGGATTTCATCAATTTTTTGCTCACTTAATTAAAATCTCCAATTTTAGAAAGGTTTGTTTCCTTTGACAATGTTAAAATTATTAATTTATTAGTTTGTGTATTTTTTTTTTTGTAATTTTTTTTAACTAATCTTACCCCCTCCCCCTTTTTTTTTCTCTTCTTCTTTATCTCTTTCTCAGGTCTCTTTTCCAGTTTATTTCCACAATTCATTCTTTTGATACTCTCAATCTCAGGAATAGAAATCAACACTTATATCATTCCAAATTTGCACATATCCAATAGAGTAAATTTATCATTCAAAAAAAAAAAAAAAAATCCACATGATGTATTATTATAATTTTTTTTTTTGTGGGGGGTGTTTTTTTTTCCTATTTGTATAATATTGACTATATAAAAATTCAAGTTTTACATATTTGGTGCTTTCTTTTCATGTCAATTTTTTTATTAACATTTATTTTTCCTATTTTTCAGTTAGGTTTGTTTCGGAAATTTTTTGTAATGATCATTGCTCTTTTTGAGATTGTGACTTTGAGTTTGGTTGATCATGTAACGGACCAAGTAACTGCCCAAAGTGTCGATAATGGAACACCACTTCAATAGCAAATGGAGTATGTTTGGCTATGTATTCATTTATAGAGAGATGTATGAAAGAATGTTTTGGAGTAAGATTCTCACACTTCTTGTTAGGACTCCATTGATGATAGAGTTCTAACTCTATTCAAAATGGTGGATTTTGTTGTATTATCAATAATTTAAATAAATATCGAAATGGTTGTAGTAACAAAA